>NW_007726551.1:185968-250174 GCF_000696425.1 Galeopterus variegatus
GAAGGAAGGAAGGAAGGAAGGAAGGAAGGAAGGAAGGAAGGAAGGAAGGAAGGAAGGAAGGAAGGAAGGAAGGAAGGAAAGAGGGAGGGAGGGAGAGAGGGGGGAGAGAGAGAGAGAGAGAGAGAGAGAGAGAGAGAGAGAGAGAGAGAGAGTGAATTGTGGCAAACTCCAGGACTTGAGACAAAAGTCTGATTTGAATCACAACAGTAAAGTCATGTGTTCTCAATCAATTCACAAACAGGAGTCAGTTTCCAGACTCAGAGTCCCTTGAATGAAAGGGAGACCAGGTCCCCTTGAGGAAAGACCCTTTGACAGCCACCATTTTATACTGGAAATATTAATATTCCTCAAAGGGACCTATTAATGTTTACCAGGGTGGTAAATTGAAAAAAGTGAAACAACCAGTGTTTTTGTAATTACTGGACAATGGTCTCATAACTGACACTTGTTCCTAGAAATCCAAAATGCCATTATGATTCAGTAATCTGAGAAGGGGCTATAGATGTAAGGTAATCAATGGAATTCTGACTTGGATCTTAATGGACCAGTGGGTTCTCAAATCTGTTCTGTGTTTATTTCCAAGCTTGGGAATGCCTAATTGGAAGAGGCATTCTTAGCAACTGGCAGAGTCCCCACATTAGTTCCCTGATCCATGGACTGGTGACTATTTTTGTAATAAAGACCAAGTAGCAGCCCCTAGAACTTCTGTCTATGAAAATAATAAGTGAATGGCAATACCACAAACTTGAAGTGATTGTAGATATTAGGATCATCATTGGGAATTTGAAAAATGGTCACTTGCATCCCCATTCTACTTGCCTTTTGGCTTGTGTAGCAGACAGATGGATGCTGAAGAATGTCAGTGGATTATCATACACTTAATCATGTGTTAACTCCAATTGTAGCTGCTGTTCCACATATGATATTTTTTTGAGCAAATTACATGTTCTCATACCTTGTCATGTGGCTGTTAACCTGGATAATGCCTTTTTTAAAACCACTTATGATAGCTAGTAGAGACCAGATAGAGGAGTGAAATGGTCTTTTGAAGACTTTATTACAGCATCAGCTAGATGAAAACATAATTCAGGGTTAGGAAAATATCATGCAGGATGTGATATATGCTCTAAACCAGTGTCTAGTACATGGTCTTGTTTCTCCCATAGTCAGGATTCATGGTTCCTGGAATCAGGAAATAAAAATGGGAGTGGATCCTCTCACAATTTCCCTAATGATCCACTAGCAAAATGTTGGCTTCCTATCCCAGTGATATTAGGCTCTGCTGTTTTATAGGTCTTAGCTCCCAAGGTCATTATACTTCTAACAGAGGACACTGGACTGTTTCCCTAAATCTGGAAGCTGTGACTGACCACTCTGCACTTCCCATGATGGTGAATCAATAGGCAAAGAAGAGAGAACTGTTCTGGCTTAGTTGTTTCTCTTGGTTATCAAGAGAATAATTGTGTTGCTACTACACTATGGGGGATCAGGAGGAGTATGTCTGGCATGTAGACATCCTTGGGGTGCCTCTTAGTACAACCATCACTTGTGATAAAAGTTAAAATGATAAAAATGTCTCAGACATTTCAGATTGAAGGTGTGGGTCACCTCACCAGGCAAGGAAACTTGAGTAACCAAATTGCTGCACAGGTCAAAAGGAATGTACTGGGTAGTGGAAGAGGGAAATCATAAAAACCATCTGTAATCATTATGACCAATTAGAAATAAAAACTATATGGTTATGATAATTTCTTATTTTGATATACACTTATTTGTATATATAAATTTATATGAATACATATTAATCAATTTTTGTATGTCTTCCATTCCTTTACTATCTAACATAAGATGTATTAATGAGTGGTTAACTTATACTACAGAACATCAAATGGGGAGCATGATGTTAATCTGCTGGCTCATCTAGATTTGCTCTCTTAGCTTCTCTGAGTCCCAGGCCAAGCATGTGTGCAGCTCTGTGATGAAGGGTACCAGCTTCATCTCTAGGTCACATGTGTAATCGAGGTTAGACCCATTGAGAGACAAACGCGCATTTCAGCAGCTCCCTTGATTTAAGTTTGTCTTTACAGCTTTCAGTTTATCTTGCTCTGCCCCTTTTTACACTCAGCTTCTCTTCACTGTGAGCCCTGCTGACTGACGTACAGTGACTTTGGGTTCTTCACTGCAGCAAATGCAGAGTCAACAGCCATCAGCAGACACTGTCATGAGGCCCCCTTCTTGTTAATAGAGCTGATCCTCTAACCCTTGTCTTGAGGACTTTTATCTTCCTATCTTCTCCCACGGTTGGATAAGGCCTAATCTCTGTAATAAATCCCTTAATTCTCAGCACTCCGAATTCTGGAACCCTAATATAGCTGTCATCCTAATCATTAATATTTATATTAATATTAACATTTTTTGTGCATATTTATTTATATATGTGTATATGCTTATGCAGCTCAGTTCTATAACAATAGAATAGCTGTTTGCTCCTGAACTTCATGTAAATAAATTTTATATTATGTAGTCTTTTGTGTCTTTTTTCCCCCTCAACATAATGTCTGTAAGATTTTGATGGGGATTGCATTGAATTTGTATATCACCTTGGGTAGTATGGACATTTTCACAATGTTGATTCTTTCAATCCAAGAGCATGGGATATCTTTCCATCTTCTTGTATCCTCTCTAATTTCTCTCAGCAGTGCTTTGTAGTTCTCATTATAGAGATTTTTCCCACCCTTAGTTAACTCAATTCCTAAGTATTTTATTTTTTGGTGGCTATTGTAAATGGGCAAGCTTTCTTAATTTCTCTTTCTGCATGTTCACTATTGGAGTGTAGAAATGCTACTGATTTTTGTATGATGATTTTGTATCCTGCTATTTTGCTGAAATCATTTATCAACTCCAAGAGTTTTTTTTGTAGAGGCTTTAGGCTGTTCAATATATTGGATCATATCATCTGCAAACACGGACAGTTTGACTTCATCTTTTCCAATCTGGATGCCCTTTATTTCCTTCTCTTCTCTGATTGCTCTGGCTAGTACTTCCAACACTATGTTGAATAGGAGTGGTGAGAGTGGGCATCCTTGTCTAGTTCCTGTTCTTAAAGGAAAAGCTTTCAGATTTTCCCCATTCAGGATGATATTGGCAGTGGGTTTATTATATATGGCTTTAATTATGTTGAAATACTTTCCATCTATACCTAACTTGTGGAGAGTCTTTGTCATGAATGAGTGTTGAATTTTATTGAATGCTTTTTCAGCATCTATAGAAATGATCATTTGGTCCTCGTGTTTGATTTTATTGATATGGTGTATCACATTTATTGATTTGCATATGTTGAACCAACCTTGCATCCCTGGGAAGAATCCCACTTCATCGTGGTGTGTAATTTTGCGTATGTGTTGCTGTATTCTGTTAGCTAGTACTTTATTGAGGATTTTTGCATCTGTATTCATCAAGGATATTGGCCTGTAGTTTTCTTTTTTAGTTGTATCTTTACTTGGTTTTGGTATCAGGGTGATGTTTCTTTCATAGAATGAGTTTGGGAGAATTGCCTCTGTTTCAATCCTTTGGAGTAGTTTGTAGAGAATTGGTGTCAATTCCTCTTTGAATGTTTGATAAAGTTCTCCTGTGAATCCATCTGGTCCTGGGCTTTTCTTTGTTGGGAGCCTTCTGATAACAGCTTCAATCTCTTTTATTGTTATTGGTCTGTTCAGATTTTCTACATCTTCTTGGCTCAGTTTTGGTAGCTTGTGTGTGTCCAGAAATTTATCCATTTCCTCCAGATTTTCAAATTTGTTGGCATATAGTTGTTTATAGTAGTCTTGAATGATTCCTTGTATTTAAGATGTATCTGTTGTAATATCACCTTTTTCATTTTTAATTTTTGTTATTTGGATCTTCTCTATTCTTTTTTTAGTTAGCCATGCTGATGGTTTGTTGATTTTATTTATCTTTTAAAAAAACCAACTTTTTCATTCATTGATCTTTTATATTGTTTTTTGGGTTTCAATTTCATTAAGTTCTGCTCTGATCTTAAGGATTTCTTTCTGTCTGCTAACTTTGGGTTTGGATTGTTCTTGCTTTTCTAGTTCTTTAAGGTGAAGTGTTAGGTTGTTCACTTGCCATCTTTCCATTCTTCTGAAGTAAGCATTTAATGTGATAAATTTCCCCCTTAGTACTGCTTTTGCAGTATCCCACAGGTTTTGGTATGATGTATCATTGTTTTCATTAGTTTCAATAAATTTTTTGATTTCCTGTTTGATTTCTTCTTGGACCCATATGTCATTAAGTAGAATGCTGTTTAGTTTCCATGTGTTTGTATAGTTTCCAGAATTTCATTTGTTATTGATTTCTGATTTTAATACATTGTGGTCCGAAAAAATACACGGGATAATTCCAATGTTTTTGAATTTGCTGAGACTTGATTTGTGACCTAACTTGTGATCTATCCTGGAGAATGATCCATGTGCTGATGAGAAGAATGAATATTCTGAGATTGTTGGATGGAATGTTCTGTAGATATCTGCCAAATTGAATTGGTCTAAAATGTTGTTTAGATCTTGTGTTTCTCTGCTGATTCTTTGTCTAGATGATCTGTCCAATATTGACAGTGGGGTGTTCAGGTCCCCTGCTATTATGGTATTAGTGTCTATTTTCTTCTTTAGGTCTAATAGAGTTTGCTTTATAAATCTGGCTGCTCCGACATTGGGTACATATATATTTATGACTGTTATGTCTTCTTGATGGATCAATCCTTTTATCATTATGCAGTGGCCCTCATTATCTCTTTATATGGTGTTTAGTTTAAAGTCTATTTTATCAGATATAATAGCTATTCCAGCTCTTTTTTCATTTCTGTTTGCATGATAAATCTTTTTCCATCCTTTCACTCTTCATCTATGTGCATCTTTATAGGTGAGGGGGGTCTCTTGAAGGCAGCATATAGTCGGTTCCTCCTTTTTAATCCAGTCAGCCAGTCTGTACCTTTTGATTGGGGAATTTAATCCTTTTATATTAAGAATTGCTTTTGAACAGTGTTGATTTACTCCTAGCATTTTATTGATTTGGATGTCTTAAGTGTCTTTTGTTCCTTTCTTTCTGATTTACTGTTTTTTTTTTTCTGTATTTGTTGGTTCCCTGGGTTGTAGATAAACTTTTTTTGTTGTTTTCTCTTCATTGCTGCCATTTTTATTTTACTAGTGAGTTTTGATTTTTCTTGGGTTTTTATGGCAGTGGTAGTTATTTTTCAAGTACCAAACCCAGTACTCCCTTGAGAATTTCTTGTAAGGATGGTCATGTGATAGTGAACTCCTGCAGTTTTTGTTTATCTGAGAAAATATACTATTTGCCCTTCGTTTTGGAAGGATAGCCTTGCGGGGTAGGATATTCTTGGCTGGCAATCTCTGTCTTTTAGTATTTTGAATATATCATCCCATTCCTTTCTGGCTTTTAGGGTTTGTGATGAAAAGTCTGATGTTAGTCTGATTGGGGCTCCCTTTTAGGTGATTTGACAGTTCTCTCTTGCAGCTTTTAAGATTCTCTCTTTGTCTTTGAGTTTTGTCAGTTTGACTATACCATGCCTTGGAGAAGGCCTTTTTGGGTTGAATACGTTTGGGGATCTTTGAGCTTCCTGAATCTGAAGATCTGCGTCTTTTCCTATACCTGGGAAATTTTCTGCCATTATTTTGTTAAATATGTTTCAGTGCAATCTCCTTTTTCCTCCCCTTCTGGAATAGCAATGATTTGGATATTTGAGTGCTTAAGGTTGTCTGATATCTCTCTTAGATTTTCTTCAATGTTTTTAATTCGTTTTTCTTTCTTTCTTTTTTTTTTTTGTCTGCCTATGTTATTTCAAACAGCCCATCTTCAAGGTCAGAAGTTCTCTCTTCCGCTTTTGCAAGCCTGCTGCTTAGACTCTCTGTTGTGTTTTTTATTTCATTGAATGAATTCTTCAGCTCGGCAAGCTCTGATACATTCTTTTTCATAGCATTGATTTCCTTGTACATTTCTTCTTTCAGGTCCTGTATACTTTTCCTTGTTTCATTGTGTTGTCTAGCTGAGTTTTCTTGTATCTCTTTTACTTTCCTTAGAATTATCACTCAAAATTCCTTGCCAGACATTTCAAGGGCTTCTTGTTCTGTAGGATCTAGAGCTTGAGAGTTATTACCCTTTGGTGATGTACTTTCTTGATTTTTCATATTTCTGGTATCTTTCCTTTGATGTTTAGTCATGGTGGCAGGGGATTTCATGGTCCTGCTTTGACACTTTGGCTAGGATGCTGCTGGGGCCAATTCGGTATGGCTGCCTCAGCGTCTGCTTGGTTGCCCACTAGTGCCTTGGGTGCATGGTCGCCTCGGGTCTTGGGCCTCTCTGTGGAGGCACCTCTCTGGTCAGCATGCACTCGGCTGGGCTGGGGATGGAGTTGGGCGGTGGTGGTGAGGCCTACCTGCTGGGTCATGCACTGGCCTAATATTCACATTTTACTATATTGTCAACATTGTTTACTGTTTAATTTTATCTAGATCTGAAATCTAAAATATAATAAAAATGGATGTTTGAGAATTATATTAGGATTTGGGTTTTATTGAATAAATATTTTTGGCTTTAAGAAAATGTTCAACACTTACAACTATAAGGCTTAAATTAGGTTTTTACTGTTTTCTCATCCCTCACCTGCTGAGCCAAAACAGACCATTCTGAACAAAATTCAAAATAGAAACAGGCTTTTTCTCTTTAATTCTTACTCCCTGGAGCCAACTGTTGGTTATGATTTTCTGTTTTAGCTATATTGTTGACTTTTGGGTGAACCTATAACTTCTGCACATGTGTTTTTTGAGGGTTAACATTAACAGTCCAATATTTCAGGATCATGTGGAGAAAGTGTCAGCTTTGCTGCGGTAGATTTTTGTGCCTGAATTGTTATAACATACTTAAATGTTAGTAGTGCTCCTAAGCATGTGCATTTTCACTTTGCCTGGAGCATGGTATTTTGTAGGCAGGGACCACACATTAGAGAAAGAAATGAAGAAAGAGAATTTCTCTGTGCTTTTATCTACTGTAGATTTGATATGTGACATTACAGGCTTCTTACATTTAACAGAGAGTAATGCTCCCCTTCACTGTATCTTACACTTATGAAGAAATCTAATAAATAAAACCATTTGGCTCTGGAGAGAGAATCCCAGGTAGACTCATGACAGCAGAATTCACTTTTGACTTAAGACTAGTATATCCACATTACTTTCCATAAAAGAATCAGGCTACATAGAAGCTGTTAAGTGAATGTTATAATGCAGGGATCCTTAGGATGAGCAAGGTTATATCAAAGATGCATATTATAATGAGATATTTGCATAGCGCCCTGATGCTTTATGTTCTCTGAATATTACTGTGAATCTTCCTTGTTCATATGAAATGATAAAAAAATCACATTATATTGCATGGAGTTTTGTGTAACATTCTTTTTAGTCTACAGAAAAGAGATGGATGATTCCTTATTCCTTAAAAGGTAAAAATGGAGACAATTTTTAAAAGGTCAGAGATTGCCTCATTTTTGCCAGATAGGAAAGAAAAATGTGTCTTTTTCGCATTTGAAATGGAAGTCATTCAAAAGACAGAAGAAAAAAAGAAAAACATTTCTTGAGCTTTGGCCTGATCCTGTACAACTATCATTTGATGTAGCATTCAACAAACCCTTCAACATGTGAACCTGGCTGGGATGTAACACAGCTGAAAAACAATAAAAGTAAAATGAAAACCGTAATAATAGTTGTCTGCCATGTTTATTAAATTGGTCAAGGAGTTAAAAGTAATATCTTTGGTAGGTCAGGTCATAAATTCTCTAAATTTGACAGTTCTCTCAAAAGGAAAATGCAGACTTTCAGACAGCAGCCAACTGTTAAAGAATTTTTATCACGGACTAATCTTTCCTTGTGATTTAGGAGATGCCAGGGATTACATGAGGCTTAAGTCAGGCCAGCTTCCATTACTTCATCTCCTGTATCCTCTTTTCAGTATTTTGCTGCCATCAAGCAGTTACATAAATATTCCCAGGGTATAATCAGTCAGGCAGCCCATCGTGTCTTTTCAGTTGGTTGTCAGGTCATTCTGGGGAAAATGAAGGCTTTAGCAGGCAGGATAAGATGATGCATTGCAGGAAGCATTAAAAAGGTATCTTCTCATGTGCCAAAATGTATTTTACTAACATGATAAAAATCATTTCTCAAATTGCAGGTGCTGGGCTTTATCCTGTCTGGGCTCACTAAGATTGTGAAAACAAAGTTGAGTTTCTGAACAAATTTTTGCCTTCCTCTTCATCTTTTCAAGACCCCAAATGATGAGAGGAAAATGAAAATCTTGTTCTATTTTCTTTCCATTTCAAACTTAACAATATGTGAATCAGTTTCCTTTAGTTGTATCTATATTCAAATACTCATTATACTATTTTATTTTACAAAAAGGCAACTTATTTTTATAACAACCGTTTTACACCTGCATTCTCTGTTTTACACACGCACACGCGCGTGCGCGCACACACACACACACACACACACACTTTTTTCTCAAAAGCAGGCATTGGGAAATTTTCATGTATGCATGCTGTCTTCTCCAGTACAGGATCAAATACACATGGACTGAGAGATGGTACTAGAGTTTATTTCATCCTCTTTAAGATTTAGATAACTTCATAGGTGAAAAGAAGTGTTAACCTAAGCATTGAGAATTTATACTTATTTCTTGGAAAAAGGGGAAAGAAAACATAGGATGAAACTGGTACCAAGTGTATTGTGTTTTATAGTTGGAAAGCCCCCTACAGGATAAGAATTGTTGAAATAGGTACACATTGAAGTAGGTGTTAGTGTACAATTTTTGGTATTTGTTGCTGTAATAGGTTATGTTAGATATCATGTTTCAATAACGCTGTAATTGGTACTTTGAGATTTATTTACATGGTTGTAATAATGCCCCTTAAAGTTTGAAACTTAACACAATGTTTGCTAGAAATTTAGACAACCCCATAAATAGACACATGACTGGCCAGGTAGATGATATCTTTGTAGATCCATTTGGACAGCACATGTGTTTATTTCAGAGTGGTGCCTCCCAGAAGCACGGCAAGTGCTCAGTAACTATTCACTGGATGTATGAATGTTACTAGCTCAGGAGCCCTTGTTCATGCTCAGGGCCACTATTATCTACTGGCACAGGAGAGAACTCAGATCTAGAGTGGTTGTGACCTACTCATGGTACATAAAAGAGTCAGAATTAGAATCCAGGTATCCTGAAATAAACTGCTGAACATTCATGTAAGCGTCTCTCTACTATGATTCCTGCCTTGCAAAAGCAAAATCATGGTAAGAAGTATATTAGAACATGCTGCAAAATTACATGGAATTTTTAATTAACAAAATACTATAAAAAGTAAATACTATGCCACTTTATGGCCAGCAGATGGAAAAAGATTGTGATGGTATGAGTATTAGTTCATGTTTTGTGTGTTCTTGTATGTAGTAGCCATGTCAAACAAATGCTGTGCTCTATATCCCTTGGATTTTATCCTAGTGAAAGTGTCATCAGATAGTTTTTTTTGGATTAAACATTTTGGCAAATCTTCCTTTGCAAGTAAGCCAAAATAAGTACTAATAATCTGAACTACCATACAAAGAAAGTGTTTTTAAACGGAATCTCTTTTATTTTTTGAGACCTATGATTTTTCCAAAAATTCTAGAATAATGGTAAAAATGTAGCCTAAAGTAGCTGTCTGTTCCTTTGCTTCTGTATGCTTAATATTGAACTTCATCATGCCCAGAGCACATACAGCATTTTTGCTTAATTTAGCTCATAAGGAAACCAATCACTAGTCCACAGACATATATAAATTTTGAATTTATTTGTATCTTCTCTTTTCCAAAGTAACAATAATATAAAATAGCACGATAAATTGAATTAACAAGAGTAAGAAAACTGAGACATAGTAAAAATGAAGGAAAGAAAGTAAAATGACTGCAAGTAGCTTAGTTCATACATACTCTTCACGGTTAGAGATGCATGCTTTTAAATCCTGCATGCAATATTACCACTGTTGAACTAGATATCTTTGAGATTTCTTGCAGTGACTGAAAAAAATTATGTTTTCTGTGTCATGAATTTTGACCAAGAGAGACACAGCTGTATATTATACTGAGAAAAGAGACACTGTGTACCAAACCGAATGCCCTTGGCAAAAACAATGAGCTTCATCAAGCTCTTTCTGTAAACATCCTCAATATATGTCTTCAATGGCAATTCAGTCACATAGATTTGTAGAGGCCACAGTGATGTCCAGGTAGGCTGCTTTCTTGGATGGTCTAGTTTAACTTAGGGATAAATTTTAAAGATCCCAGAGGAGAGGATAGATGACACATGCTTCAGGCAATCCTCTATAAATATTGTTTTCCATTCAAGCTTTTGATGGATCTTGGCTGCAGTGAGTTTTGAGTTATGTTCCTGACAGGAACATGGATGTTCTTCTTTGTTGCTGCTCATGTGTGCACATACACTCTAACACTCAGACTTGCTGCGGGCAAGGTGGAGATCTTACTGTAAAAAGTGAGATGCTTACCTACTAGGGTGCATTCCTGAAGAGAAGGCCATACACCTTTTTGCCATGTGAGCTGAGATGAAATTGTGACAGCCGAGATTTTTCTCCAGGGGATGCATTGGTAACTTCTTTAACAAGCAAACAGTTGGTCAGTAGAAACCTTAAGTTTTCTGTCATAAACAATGGCCAAGAGAATTTAAACTTAATTTATTTTAAACACATATAATCAAATACCCACCTTATCAAAAATATTCTCAATAAAATATAACAGAATTAAATTTCTGGTATGTAGCAGAGACCAGACAGGAGATAAACATGCCGCTAGTAATTTGAACAGGAAAATTGAAACATTTCTTCATTTTATTTTATATTAAGGTATAGCTTATATGCAGCAAAATTAAGTTTTTAGTATGCAGTCCTGTAAGCTTTGATAAATGCATTCAGGCATGTAACCACCACCACCACAATCAATATATAGAATGGTTCTATCATCTTAAAAATTTTTCCCCAAGCTCCGTTGCAGTCAATAACTCTTCTCACCCCCAGCCCTGGCAACGACTGACCTGCTTTCTGTTCCTATAATTTTGCCTTTTTCTTTTTTTTTAGAATGTTGTATAAATGGTATTGTGCAGTATGCAATCTTTTGAGACTGGCTTTTTCCACTCATGACAGTGAATTTGAGGTTCATCCATTTTGTTGCATGTATTTGAAGTTCCTCCTTATTGTTGAATAGTATCCCACAGTACTGATGTGTGTTTATTGATTCCCCAGGTTGACAGGGCTGGGGGTGAGAAGAGTATTGACTGCATTGCTTTTATTTTTTGGCTGTTATGAATAAAGACACAAAAAGTATTTGTGTACAGGTTTTGGTGTTAAAATAAATTTCATTTCTCTTGCCTTAGAGTTTGTCATAGGGATTGCTATGTATTTTTTAAAATCAATTTCATTCTCCCTTCAAATAATACTATACCACTTCGTGTGGTAAGGACCTTCCAACAGTGAATTCCCAATCTTCCCTCTCATCCCACATGCTAATTTTGTCACATATTATACTTTTACTTCCACTATAATCCCATAAGACATTGCTACCATTTTTACTTTACACAGTCAATGGACTTTAAGAACATTTAAAACTTGAGTTTTATATTAACCTTATTTGCTATTTTTGGCACTTTTTATTTCCTTGTGTGGGTCAAAGTTTCTTTCTAGTTAGAACTTTTACCTGAAGAAATTTCTTTAATCTTTCTTATAGTGCAGGTCTGCTAATAATAAATTCTGTTTTTGTTTATTTGAAAAGTCTTTTTCTTCATTTTGGAAGAGATATTGTGAGATATTGTAAGATATCACTGCATACACAATTCTGTTGACAGGTTTTTTTCTTCAGCACATAAAGATGTCACTCCATTGAGTAGGCAATATTTAATATAGAACATCACTAATTTGTAAAAGTAGCTAACTACTAAAACGGGTAGAAGAAGACTCTAAGAAACACGGGAGTAGTTACGAGCTCTAGGGCTGAGGGAGCATATCCAAGGAAGAAACAAAGAATTAGGAAGATGTCCCCTCCTACCACAAGGCTGAGATACAGACCCAATGGGATAAGGTATGGTTGAAGGAGATGTTCTCTATGGCGCCAAGGGATGAAGATGGTCTGCAGGAAGCTGCCCTCTGGAGTGTCAGAGGAACTGAAGAGTGAGCTCCTCTGGGCCTTCTGCATTCCACCAGCAGCCACACTAGAGGAAGAGGAGAGGGTGGGGAAATAATGTTAGAATTGGGAAAAGAGGCCCTTTTCTGTTTTGTATCTCCCAGGCTCTCTAGTGATCTTTAAGCCTAACATTGTGCCAGTTTACAAAGGAGAACTGTTTATAAGGTCCAGCTTTACTCTAAAATTGCAGGACCAAGAAAATGGATTTGGAGCGAAGGAGCAATAAATGGATAACTGGCACACATACCAAAATAAGCTAGTTGTAAAATGCATACCAAGGCACCGTACAAGACTTGTTCACATAGACAACTAGAAAACGGGATAAAATATTGAATAGCCCTCCCTGAAAACTTCAAGGAAGAATCTTTCCTTGAATCTTCCAGCTGCTGGTGGCCCCAAGCATTACTACAGTGTCTATCTCTATCTTCATATGAATGAGTTCTCTCTGTGTGTCTTTCTGTGTCTTCTCCTATTCTGGTAAGGACGCCAGTCATTGTATTTAGACCCACACAAAATCCAGGATGGTTTTATCTTGAGCTCCTTAAGTAATTATATCTGCAAAAATGCTATTTCCAAATAAGGTCACATTTTGAGGTTCTGGTGAATACAGATTTTTTTTTGGGGGGGACACTATTCAACCCACAACAATCATTATGCAATATTCAGCTGCATTTCTACATACTGTATTAACAATGAGCAGTTAGAAAATAAAAAAAAAATTATAATCATAAGTAAGGATAAATTCAATAACAGACATGCAAGTCCTGTATGTAAAAATCTACTTAACATTGCTGAGAGAAATTAAAGAAGACCTAAATAAATGGAGAGATATACCATGTTTTTAGGTTGGAATACTCAATATTGTTAAGATTCCAACTCTCCCTCACACTGATCTATAGATTCAATGCAATCTCGATTAAAATTCCAGCAAACTTTTTGGCAGAAATCAACAAGTTGATTCTTTAATTTATATTGAAATAGAGAGACTTTGTACAGCAAAAACCATTTTTTAAGAATAAGAAAAATGTTGGAGGACCCACCTTACTTGAATTCAAGATTTACTATAAAGATGTAATAATTGAGGTAGTTCCCTACTGGCAATGGAACAGAATAAAGATTACAGAAATAGTCTCCAATACATGTGGTCAATTGATCTATGATAAAAGGGCCAAGGTAATTCAGTGGGGAAAGGGTCATTTTTCAATAAATGACATGGACACATCAGGAGAGCCATATAGAAAAAAAAGGTAAATTTTAACCCATAGTGTATACCATACAACAAAATTAATTACAAAGGGAATTGAAGACTTAAATATGAGTTAAAGCTATAAAACACCTAGAGAAAATGCAGATGACCATGTTTGTGACCTTAGGATAGACAAAGTTTTTTAAATTTTATTTTTTGGCAGAATGCAGAAAGCACTAGCCATAAAGGATTATTATTGATAACTTGGACTTCATTGAGATAAAAAAATTTCTGCCCTTCCCTATTGATCAAAATGTCCTTAACGTTTCCCTCAACTTGAAAAATCTTTAGACAGGTTTCTTCCTCCCTTTAGGTCCCTGATCTCTCTCTCACCCTGGCTCTTACAGAATCCTGATGGCCTAAAGGCAGAGTTACCACTTCTCCCTTTTCTTAGAGCATATACTTTGGAAAACTTGTATTTACAATTTTTTTCTCCACTCCTTTGAGATGTAAATCTTTAAAAATCTTGAAAATCTACTTGCCAGTTTTACATCCCAGGACTGTCTTTCTAAGGATCTGGGAGCTACCTCTTTGCAGTGTAATCATCAAGGAAGATAGTGTAGTGTTCCTATCTGCCATTCTCTGTGGGAGGGTAGGAGCCTAAGTTTGGTGGGTCAGCTTGCTCCAAGTTGTAAAACTACCTCTTGTATGAAGGAATGAAAAAGTTTGCTCTTCCTCTTGGTAAGATCAGTTAACAAACACAGATAGCCTATAATTCCCAACCCCAGCTCTCTCTCTCCCATTGTTTCAGCAGAGTTGAGCTTAGACTACATTTTGGTCTCTGGACCCTATTATAATAGCCTTGAATAAAGTCGTCTTTACCTTTATAACTTTGTCTAGTGCAATTTTTGCTTTGACACTTTATACTGTTAAGAATATTAATGGGTAAGTCGCAAACGGAGAAAATATTGACAAGAAATATATTTGACAAAAGACTTCTGTCAAGAAGATATAAAGATCTCTTAAATTCTATATTTAGAAGAAAAACAACCCTATAAAATGAGCAAAGAGTCTGAATAGACGCCTCACAAAAGAAAATAAGAATGTTCAATATGCACATGAAAGTATGCTCACCATCTTTAATTGTCATGGAAATACAAATTAAAACCACTCTGAGATACCAACGGACACCTCTTAGCATGGCTAAAATAAAAAAAAAAGACAGTATCAAGTGCTGGTTAATGTGTGAAGCAACTGGAAGTTTATACATTGCTGGTGGGAATGTAAAGTGGTACAACCATTTTGGAGAGTCACTTACGCAGTTTCTTAAAAATGTTAAACATACTTATCATATGGTCCAGAAATTCCACTTATAAGTATTTATGAAAGATAAATGAAAATGTATGTCTAATAATGACTTTATGTAAGAAAGTCTAGAGCAATTTTATTCATAAACCACAAAACTGGAAACAACCCAAACATCCATCATCAGGTGATTGATAAACAAACTGTGGTACATCCACACAATGGAAAACTACTCAGCAAAGAAAAGAAACAAATTATTGATAATAGACGATAGCATGAATGATTCTCAAAAGAATTATGCTAAATAAAATGTCAGGCACAAAACAATGTCTACTTGCATGATTATTCCATTTATACAATGATCTGGAAGATATAATATTAATCTATAGAGATAGAAATGAGATCAATGGTTGCTTCGGGTGAAGGTGAAAGCAAAGGATTGATTGCAAAGGAGCATAAGGGAATTATTTGAGGTGATGAAAATGCTCCATAGCTTGATGGCTATGATAGTTACACTGATGTACACACTTGTCAAATCTTGTTATTGTATACAATTCAAATGAGTGCATTCTATTTCATGTAAATTGTGCTACCATCTAGTTGTAAAAAATAACAAACCCAAACAAATTGAGAATAATTTCTACCCAGTGTTGAGAATAGTTGCAGGTTGTTACATGTTTTCACAAGAGAATGAGACTTGAAAAAAGTGGGGAAAGATGCATTTTAAGTCTTTATCAGAGGAGTGTGACTGGAGGTATATAGAACTCCAGTTTGGGTGATGTCTGAATTTGGTGATGGTAGAAAATAAATTAATAGGCAGTGCACCTAAAATTCATATGGATCTGCAAGAGACCCAGAATAATCAAAGAGATCTTGAGAAAGAATAAAGCTGGAGGCAATCACATTTCCTGATTTTAAAATATATTATGAAGCTACAGTAATTAAGACAGTATGGTCTGGCATTAAGACAGACATATAGACCAGTGAAACAGAATTGAGTCCAGAAATAAACCCATGCATATATAGTCAACTGATTTTTGACAAGAGTGCCAAGAATATATTATTGGAAGAAGAGAGCATCTGGATCAAATGATTTTGGGAAAACTGTATATCCATGAATAAACAAACGAACAAAAAGAAAGAAAGATACCGAACCCAACTTTATACTATACACAAAAAATGACTCCAAATGCATTAAAGGATTAAACGCAAGACCTGAAACCATAAAACTCCTAGAAGAAAACATTGGGGAAATCTTAACATTGGTCTTGCAATAATTTCTTGGATATGACACACAAAGCATGAGCAACAAAAGCAAAAGTAGTCAAGTGGGACTGCATCAAACTACAAAGCTTCTGCACAGCAAAGGAAACAATTAACAGAATGAAAAGGCAACCTGTGGAATGAGAGAAAATATTTGTAAACCAGGTATTGGATAAGGGGTTAATTTACAAAAAAATATAAGGAACTCTTACAATTTAATAGCCATGAAAAAAACAAAACAAAACAATAAAATAACACAGAGAAAGCCCCCTCGCCCCCAATAACCCAACTGAAAACTGGGCAAAGAATTTGAATAAACATTTCTCCAAAGAAGACATACAAATATCCAGTGGGTATATGAAAAAATGGTCAAGTTTACTCATATCAGGGAAATGCAAATTAAAACTACAATGAGCTATCACCTCATACCTGTTAGGATGGCTATTACAAAAACTGAAAGATTAAGTGAAAAATTAACACCTTTGTACAGTGTTGACAGAAATATGAAATGGTGCAGCAGCTATGGTAACAAGGTGGATGTTCCCTCCCAAAATAAAAATACAGCTGCTATATGATCTAGCAATCTCTCTTCCAGGTAAATATCCAAAAGGACTGAAATCAAGATGTCAAAGAGATATTTGCCCTCCCATGTTTGCTGAAGCATTTTTCACAATAGCCAAGATATTTGAAAATCCCAAGTGTCCACCAATAGGTGAATGGATTTTAAAAAATGTGGTATATACATACAAATGGAATACTATTTATTCTGAAAAAAGATGGAAATCCTGTCATTTGCGATAACATGGTTGAACCTGAAGGAAATAAACCAGTCACATAAGGGCAAATAGTGCATGGTTCCACTTACGTGAAGTATCTAAAATAGTCTAACTCATAGAAGCAGAGAGTACAACAGTTGTTGCCAGGGCCTGAGAGGTGAGGGAAATGGAGAGTTGTTTAATGTGTATAAAGTTTCAGTTATATGCAAGATAGTGGACAAGATAGTGCCTGTAGTTAACAATATGGTTTTGTGCTCTTTAAAATTTATTAAGAAGGTAGATCTCATGTTAAGTATACTTACCACAAAAAAAGACAAACACACACATAACCCAACCCACAAAAGAAAACAAAACTGCCAAAAACAAAAACAAAGAACACAGGGAAAGTTTGGGATGTGTTGCATGTGTCTGTTACCTTGATTGTGGTGATGCTGTCACAGGTGTTTGCATATGTCCAAACTCATCAAATTGTACACATTAAACATGTGCAGTTCTTTATATATCAACGACACCTCGATAAAAGTGTTAAATTCTACTCAGCCATAAAAAAGAATGATATTCTGTCATTCGTGGCAGCATGGGCAAGCTTGGAGAAAGTTATGTTAAGTGAAAGAAGCCAGGCATGGAAAGAGAAATACTGAATGTCCTCACTTATGTGTAGGAACTAAATAAAAATAAAAATAAAAATAATAGTAAGTTGAACTTTTAGAAGGAGAGTTTTACAAGGTTATTAGAGGCGGGAAAGGGAAGGGGAGAGGGAGGAAAGTAAGAGGTTGGTTAATGGACACAAAATTACAGCTAAATAGGAAAAATAAGTTCTATCAGTATATAGTCAAGCTAGGCATCTATAATTAACAATTTACTGCATGTTATCAAATGGCTAAAAAAGAGTAGATCAAATGTTCACATCTCAAAGAAATGATTGTTTTGCAATCATAAATATGCTTATTATCCTGATTCGATCATCACACATCATAGACATGTATTGAAACTCTGTACCCCATAAATATGTATAATCAATGTTTCAATTAAAAATGCTTATAAATAATAAAGTAGAAAAAATAAACAATAAATTATAATAGTAACTGTTAAAAAAGAAAATAGGCAGTGCATATCTCCTAACTTTTTGTTCTAACCTCGGCTGGAATTTCCTTGAGAAAATTTTAAGTGCTGGTCTTTGGTAGTTGAGCCCTGGTCCACTGTGACCCATTCTGGAGCTTCCTGCCCTACAGAACAACCTGATCTGGCCTCTGCCTGGGGAAGAGAGAGGAACAACAGAGGGAGGGAAAAACATTTATCTAGCTGCTTCTCTCTGTGCAACATTGTACCAGGCATTTTACAATTCTTAAAACCTTTCTGGTAGTAATACTGCATTTTTCACGTTTTAGAGAGAGAAAACAATGCATAAACTATCACACAGCTGCTAAGTGCCCCAGCCTGGATCTGAACCACTTTCTGTCTGCCTCCAAAACCCATTCCGAGTACATTGCATTGCTTTACCTTATCACTGTGTGCTATGCTCTCTTTTTTCCTGATTGTTTCTACTTGCACATCACCTTATAATTATTTACATCTCTGTGTTCTCAATAGGTTGTGTGGAACTCTTTTATTTATCTCCTATCTCAGGCATACGAAATGGTTGGCTATCCGTCAACATCTGTAAATGAATTAGCTCACCATATAGACGGATCAGAACTGTGTTTAGAACTTCAGATTTATAACTGCATAACCTACTGGAAATAACACTGTATTCTCCTAATACTATTTCTGGAAGAGCATCTAAGTCAAGTTGAAATAAGAGAGAATCTAAGGAACAGTGGGTAGAGTAAATTGTTTAAATCTCAAACTAAGTTATTTCTTGCTCTGTAACAAGTTCAAGGAGATGATGTTTATTAGTTCTTTGATATGATCTAAACTGGCCATTCCATTTGGGGAACAATCAGTGTTTAACTTGCTAGCACAGGAATTCTTTGCTGCAGCCAGCCTCACCTTTGATGATACCTTTTGATCACATTATTGCAGTGGGTTGTGCTTAGAGCTGGAAAACTGCTCAGTGGTGGAAGCTGGTAATAGGCATTTCCTCTGTTTAGCTGTGTTTTTTCAATATAACTCTGTGTTTTAGAGACTGCTGTAATTGCCTATTCCCTTTTGGGGAAGTTCACAGTGCTGACTATAATCTCTGGAGTCTCATGTGACTGGGCATCTAAATACCTTGGAAAGCACACGGGCACCTGTTTCCTAGTGTTTGATTATGCCAGCATTGAGGTCATCCAGGGAGCTGCTGCTTATATCTGGAAAGCTGAAACTCTGCATTACTTTGGAAAGAAAGAGAAGTTACTTTCCCCATAGAGCCAAGTGCTTTGACCTGTAGTATTAAAAAGCATAGTGGCAGATGCTTTTTGTTGCCTACAAACATTCTCCCTTCTTCTTTGCTATTTTATTCAGGCCTCAATTACCAGCCCCAGGAGGTGAAGCTGTTTTGTTTAATTTGATGTGGCAATCCCATTCCCTTGGCCATTGATTGATCTAAATTTGAGCATGTGATTTAGATTTAACCAATGAGAACTAATGGAAATTTGCTGGGAGGACTTCCAGAAGATACTTTTCTCCTTGATAAGAGAGAGAGCTGTATGAAGTGAAGGTGCTTTTCTGCTCTTTTCTCTCTTCCTACTTTGGATGCTGTATTAGTCCGTTTCTGTTGCTTATAACAAAATACCTGGAACTGGGTGATTTTTAAAAAAACAAAACTTATTGCTTACAGTCTCTGAGGCTGGGTAGTCCAAAGTCCATCTGGTGGTGGTGACAGTGACCCAGGGGTCTCACATTGCCAGATGGTGGAAGCAGAGAGAGCAGAGAGAGAGACAGACAGACTCTCCTCTTTCTTTTAAAGCCCTCAGAACTATGCCCCTGACCATCATTTTTAATCCATTCACTACTGCATGGTCCTATAATCTAGTCTCCTCTTCAAGGCTCCACCTTTCAATTACCATAATAGGATTTCTCACCCTATTAACAGTCACAGTGGGGGCCAAGTTTCTAATACATAAAATGTGGGGGACACAACTCAAGCTTCAGTGAGTTTTGGGGGGACATAATTCAATCCACTACAGATGCCATCACGTGAAGCGCCTTCCCTGCCCCTGTGTTCCCTTAGGGAGTTCATCTACTCACACCCTAACCTTCATGGGGATATGCTACTGGGACATGACAGCAGGCACCTTGAGGCTTTAAGGAAAAAGCTAAGTAAATCAGTCTTGCAGACCCAGAGTCTTGGCACAGTAGAACTATTGAACCAATTCTAGAATTGCTACTTCAAACTTCTTGTTATACTAGATAATGGAATAACTTCATCACTTAAACTTCAAATGATCAGGTATTTTGTGACTTGCTCTGGAAAGCATTCTGACCATTCATTCATTCATTGGTTAATATAGATGATCGATTACTTTCCTTCTCTTCCCTTCTCCTATCAACCAGGGTCAGCGTTACTGTAGTGCTGTTTTACAATTGAGTTTCACTGAAGACTTAAAGTTGCTGCATACTCAACCTTTTAAAGTTTTTAATATTCTTGGGAGTCCTTAGAAGATGGAGTCAATACAAAGTAATGATCTAGTTATGCATTTCTTAGGTGTCTGTTTTCACTCAGTGAAGATATGTTAAACTGATGAGGCCTTAAGCATTGTCTACTTCTAGTGCTTACATTTAAACATTGCTATTCATGGTCCTTAGAGTTTAAAGTGACAGGGAAGGAACAGAGAACCAAATAAATCAAATCTGTTTCACTTGGTGTTGGCAAAAATGCATATGTGTGTGTGTATGTTTTCCAATAAGTACAACGTTTAATTTAATACTTAGAATATTTTCTTTTCTTTTTAAGGATGTACACTAACTTTCCAGAGCCTTTGGAGACTACTGTAAATAATTTGTCTGTCAAATGCCTACCTCATGCACAGTGAATGGGGCATGGGTGGGGTCAGGCCACTCATTACTCCTTCTTGCTGGCAGCCCAACCAGACCTGGAGGTCCAGGAGAAAACACCTTCTCCTCTATTACATATACTGGAAACAGGGCATGCATCTTTTGAATATGCTGAAGATTTATTCTTCTGCCAGGAGTAGATGATCCCCTCTGCCATCTTAAAACTTGGCCAGAAAGCTACTGGCTCTTGGTGTTGTTATTAAGGCACAGTTATTTATATCAAAATGTGTTCTGTTTTGTTTTTCTCCTCTTTGGTATGAATGCCCTTTCTTCAGGTGGCTGGAGTATTCCTGCAGTATGTAGTATGTCTATGAATTCTCCATTACTGCAGACAAATATATCCAGACTATATTCTAGTCTTTTATCTTTAAAGATTAAATAACCTGATTATGTTGCATGTTTACAATTTGAATACCATATTAACCTTTTAAGGCTTTCACTTACTTTGAACTTGAAAAGTACTTCTTTAGGATAAAGTAGACTGCTAGTCTTTATTTCTATTGTCTAGAACCTCCAGTGATCTCTTTCTCTTAAATAAAGGTCGTCAGGATTTAACTGAAGCAGCAGTAGAGACCGAGATTATGGGCGGGTTTATCCAGAAAACCAAACATGCTGAATAACACTGTCTCTAATGAAGTTGAAGAGGTTGTAACAGTGGTATTGGAAAGAAAATGATGAGTTGGATTTTACCAGGAAGGACTGAAGAATATAGTAATATGAGAAAGAAGTTCAGAGAGATGAGATAGTGATGGTGATCTAAGACTTTGTACGTTAATCTTATTATATAATTTGATATTTAAAACAATACTTTTTAGAGATCTTGGGATAGAAGCTACTTATCAAATAGTACAGAAGTGTTCTGATATTTCAGAAGTGAATATTTTCACTCCAGTGAATGCCAAATTAATAGTTGCCCTGTCTTCATGTAGTAAATATTTTTCACTGTTGAGAGCTCAAAATTTGGCACATGACACAACACAGGGAGTTGTTGCCTCTGCTCTGTCTTTGTCTCTTTTGATTCCTGAGCCTGTATATGCATTGTTTTTGCCTCCATTATTGTTGTGTGTTTCTGGTGGCCTTCTGGCCTACACAAAGTTTATCTTATTTTTTAAAAATCTTCACTATAATTATTACAAAAACTATTGATAAGTTGGGGTTGGGAAAGTACTTAAAGAATAAATCTAAAAATACTAAACTAAATGGAAATCTTCTTGGCTATGTTGTTTTATTATACATATAATGCTTTTTCTACCAGTGGTATGTATTTGAGGCAGAGCGTTTCCAGTTCACACAGTCCACTTGAAGTCCCGTTCTCTTTTCAGACCCCTCCCATCCTCACCACTCCACCAAAATGGCAGGTTGCTAAAGACAATTGACAGTCTCCAAAGAGAGTGAGAGTCTCCAAAGCCAACTGACAATTTTAAGTCATCTTTCTTGTACTCCCAGCAGAATTTGACCAGTTGACCTTTCAGTCATCCTCAACATGCTCTCTTCTTTTACCTTTATGGACACATGTTCACACTTTTCCTCCCACCTCTCCAGTCATTCCTCTCAGTCTCCACTGTTAGCTTCTCCTGTTTTTGACCTTTACATTTTGGAAGGCCTATGACTGCCCTTTTACTGCTCACTTTACATTCTTTCCTAGGTGATTCTAATTAATTCCTAAGATTTAAACAGTACATTCTGTTATCTCCTAAATTCATAAGGAGTCTGGTCTTCTGAGCTTCATACTATATTCAACTTCCTACTTGGCATCTTTTTTTCAATGTCTCCAAATAATTTGATTTTAACATATCCAAAATTGAACTTCCAATCTTTTAGTTTTGGATTTAGTCATTTTCTAGTCTTCTGCATCTCTGAGAATGTCACCAACATCCTTACATTTGCTCTTGCTGGAAATTTAAATATCAACCTCAATACGAATTTTTCCCATACCTTCACATAAATCTATCACCAAGTTCCATAAGTCTTACTGCCAAAGTATATCTAGAATCTGACCACTGTACCCACTGCTACCACTGGTGTATTGCAAGCCAGGAGCCTGTCTTCTTTAACCACTACATTAGCTCCTCATTTGGTCTTTCCACTTCCAATCTTGCCAAAATCTAATCCATTTTTCACAAACCAGGCAGAGAAATCTATTTTCTATTTTTTAAAACAGAAATCAGATTCTGTAATTCTCTTCTGGGTTACTCTGGGTTCTCCAAAAGGTATACATCAAGGTACAATTAAATGCGTATAAATTTTATTAGGGAAACACTTATGAGAAAAACTGGGAAGGGAACTGGGGAAAGTTAGTTGGCCATCAGACCAGAATGCAATACTGATTCCAAGAAAAAAGAGGGAAAGAGGGGAAGGTGTCAGCATCCCAGACAGTGTTTAGTCTAAGGACAGTGTGGCAAAGCTGTGGAAGAATTTTTGAGTGAAATTTGTTTGTCAAAGGAGTCTATGCCTTCCAGGAATTGGTTGCTTTGTATGTCTGTTGCACTAGTCACCTGCTGGGAGCAGCTTGTGGAAACATGGCCTGAGGGTAAATGCCACTGTGGATATCAGAGTGCAGCAGTTGGGGTCTTGGGACAATTATGCCATCTGTAGTTGGAGAACTCTGAAGCACATTCTCATGGCCTCTGTAATAGTTTCCTAGAGCTGCCATAACAAATTACTACAAACTGAATGGCTTAAAATAACAGAAATTTATTCTCTCATGTTAGGAGGCAAAAAGTCCAAAATTAAAATGTTGGTGAGGTTGGATCCTTCTGAAGGAGAAACCATTCCATGCTACTCTCCTGGCTTCTGACGGTTGTTGGCAATCCTTAGCTTCTGGTGGCTGTTGGCGATTCCTTGGCTTGCAGACACATGATTCTCATCTCTGCTCCAATTTTCGCACTGCCTTCTCTCTGTATGTCTGTCTGTCTATGTCCACTCATCTCCTTATAAGGATGAATTCATTGGATTTAGAGTTCACTATAATCTGATATGACCTCATCATAACTTAATTACATCTGAAAAGACTCTATTTCCAGATAGGTCGCATTCTCAGGTTCTGGGTGAACATGAATTTCTGTGAGAACCTATTCAACCTATTACATTGCTTCATCTTCTTAAGTCTTAAATAAATAGAACACAAATAGATTAAAGTGAGTGAGGTTTAATAAAGATGAGTATAATATAAAAAATTCAGTTGGCATGGTGTAGGAAGGAAGAGTAAAGCTCCATGTCAGCACAGACACCAGAAAAGAGGTTCTGGGAGACCTAGAGATAGGGTATGATGCTCTAAATGGAGTGAAGGGGAAAGCAGAAGAGATATTTCAAGGCAAAAATCTACAGAACCTAATTGACTAAATAGAGATGAGGGAAAGAAGGTATACATGCTTGATATAGTTGACAGACAATAGTGGAAGAGGAAAAGATATTGGGAAAGATAGCTGTTCTTAGCAAACAGGTGAGTTAAATTGTGGCCATTATGAATTTGTGGAGATAGAAAGATACCTAAGTGGAAATACCTAAGAACAGGTAGGTAGAGGCATGGGTTAAGATTAAGACTGAAGTCATAATGAAGGAACCCCCCAAATAAGGAAGGATGGGGGCATACCATGCATTATTAATTTATTAGTCCATTTTTCTGTTGCTGTAATAGAACACCTGAAACTGGGTAATTTATAAAGAAAAGGGCTTTATTTGGCTCATGATTCTGGGACAGCTGCACCTGGTGCAGGCTTCAGGCTGCTTCTACTCATGGTGGAAAGTGGCAGGCAGCAGGTGGGTGTCAAATCACATGGTGAGAGGGAGAGAGAAAGAGAAAGGGGGGGTGGGGGAGTGGGAGGGAGGGGTGCTAGGATCCTTTAAAAAACAGCTCTTGCAGGAACTAATAGAGTGAGAACTCACTCATTCCTCTCCCAGGGCATTAATCTATTCGTGAGGGATTCGCCCCCATGACCCAAACTGCTCCCAACATTGCCAAGTTGGGGATCAGATTTCAACATGAGCTTTGGGGGTGACAACATATCCAAATTCTATCATTAATCTTATAAATCTTGGATTAGAGAATGTTAGCATCCTCTTTATTAGACCTACAGTCACATTTCTAAATGGTGAAAAGTTATCTTTGCCCTTCTGTTTGTAAACATCTCGTGCAACAAAGCTAAGCAGCCAACATCAAGCAGTCACTAAGCTGGGGTAGGGTTCAGTGTTTCTATAAGACCGTGAAACTGGTCCCATCTTTGAAGAGTTCATATCCTGGGCAGGGATCAGAGGAAGCAGAAACATAGGTACTTTAAATCCTTATTCTTCTGCATTACCAAATAATGAAGACTCTGATGGACAGTACGAGATTCTAAAATAGATCTGCTCAGTAGATTTTAAGTGAAGAAAAGCTCTATTGCCCTTTATATGCATGTGTTGCTCAAAACTGATCTGTTTTGCAACATTTTCTTTTTCTTTCTGACAACTTTTTATTTCAAAATCCCAAATATAGAGAAAAGTTGAAAGAATGATACAAAGAACATTCATGTACCCCCCACTAAATTCAACAATTATTAACATGTTATAAAATTTAAAAATATACATGCATAAATTTATCTTCTTGCTGAACTATTTGAATCATTTGCAGACATATGAAACTTCACTTCTAAATACTTTGTCATGTAACTTCTATGAATAAGAATGTTCTACTTAATCACAATGCCATTATTACACCCAAGAAACTTAACATTTTCATAATATTATTTAATATCCAGTTTATACAAACTCTTCCAATTATCTTCAAGTGCCTTTTATAGATGTATATTTGAATGTGTTGAATTTGACAATTAAATTTGATCATTATTTTGTTTCTTTTAATCCAGAGTAATTCTCAACCAAAATTCTTTTTTCATAACATTGACTCTTTTAAGAGTTCAGGCCAATTGTCTTATATATTTTGTCCTGTATCTTGATTCTTTCTGTGAGGTTGTTTAACCTGTTCTTCTATTTGCAGTATTTCATGCAGACTAAAATTTGAGTCTAGACTTGATTAAATTCAAGTTAAACCTATATGTCAAGAATACTTCTTTCACAATTTGTTATCAGGACTTTACATGTTATCAGGAGACATATAAAGTCAGGTTGTCCCATTACTAATGATACTAAGAATGATGGTTAGGGTTGGATGATGACTGCCATATCTCGATATTATAAAGGATGTTTTGCAACATTTTCTTCACAGTGCTTCTATATTCTTAATCAGATAAAGATCTAAATCAGAATTTCTCAACCTTGGCAGTATTGACATTTCTTGGGGGTTGACCTGTGCATTGTAGACTGGTTAGCAGCTTCCTTGGCCTCTACCCACTAGATGCTGTTAACATCCCCCCCAACCCACACAAGTTGTGACAGGCAGCAATGTCTCTAGACATTACTAAATGTCCCACAGGGACAAAATCACCCCTGGTTGAGAACCACTGGTTTAAATCATGGCTGTCACATGCAAGATACACTTGGTCTGCAGAGTAAGAGATCTTAACATGATGATAATGAAAAAAATGTATTAAGCAAATTACACATCAGGTAAAGATGACTTGACTTAAAAGCTCCGAACATAGCCAGCTTTGCTCGAGAAATCTTTCAATCACCAGCCAAACTTTGGAAGAAAGCTACAGCCACAAATGGCCAGTTCTTTCTCATCTTCTGGCCATCAGAGATTACCTGAGTACCATCCGTGACTACAAATGAATGCCTAAGAACTGAAAAATTAACCTATTTCATATGCCATCTTGTTTGTGGTTGGATAAAATCTCTGAAGGCTGGAAGAGCCCAGCAAGGCTCTTCAATTTACACTACCTCTTAATGCTTGATCTCATTAATGTAGGTCTAAGTCTTCCACTTGTTACCAGATTTTGAAAGCTTTTCTGAGCTGAAGTTGGGATTTTTTGGTGAGTCTTGCCGATATTTCTTTTCTCAACCAAGAGTCTCATCACAGCAGGTCTTTTCTCGCTCTGTGTGAGTTCAGTGGAGTTAGCACCCTGGCAAAACATGCTTTTTCCTTCCTAATTCTCTTTAGCCTTTATTTGTAGCCTTGTTCTGTGGGGATTCTAAGCTTACAGTGAGTAAAATGTGGCAGATATCAAAACTGCTGACACTTTTTCAAATCAGATTGAGGGAGCAGCCAAATTTCAGGGTTGTGCTTAATTTGAAAAATTGGTTAGAAAGCCTTGCATGCAGGGAAGCATCTGGGGTGTTTGAAAAATGACATTGGTGTTTCTAGCTGAAGAGAGTAGGCTGTTGACCAGTGTAGAATGAGACAGGCATGCTGCTCTGCAGTCAAGCATTTTTTTCCATTTCTTCCTTTTAAGTGTGTACTTTTTACTCCTTTTGTCACTGAGCAGCTTTAAAATATCACTGTGCATCTCCCTATCTTGCTGGACTTGATGAAAGGAGAGTGACTAGTGTGGATCATGATGTGAGGGTACCTGGCACATAGCACCTGTTGTACATCACACTTATATCCTAGTGCCATTACAATGCTAAATGGAGCCTCGGAAGAGTTGTCCCTGTGGTTTCTCTAGCAGGAGTCTCCTTGGCTGTATAGTAATCAGATCTGACCAGATGGTGATGAGTCTGAAAATGCTTCCTGAATGGATGCTTTTTAATCATCCCTGCTAGGCTTCCTAACTCTAAGTGAACCAATTAGCTTTGGGCTGTGCAAATTATAAGAAATCTCACAATTGGCCTAAAAGACTGTTACCAATTGTGATTTCCCATAGTTCAATGGGAGGGCAATTTTCCCTGTTTGCTATAAGTTTATGTGACTGGAGTGATAGATAGTGACAGATTGATAGCCACGGAGGCTGGAGAACTGATTATGTAGGCTTGGACCCTGTCAGTGCTTATGTGTACACTTAGCGTATAGCAGAAAGGTCACTGCTAGGGTCTCAGGTTTGGATATTACCCGCATACACTCTGATGTCTGAGCTTCTGAGTGAGTATCTCAGCTGCTGTAATGGGTGCTATGGGCACCACCCAGATTCCTGTTCAGAACCAATGCACTCATTTGCCAAGCTGTTGGCTGCTGATGGCTCACAGCTGGGCTCCTCTCCAGAAGGAGTTGCCCTCAGCTTCCACAGCAGGAGAGAGCGACTTCCATCCAGATCACTCCTCTAAGCTACCCATCCCTAATTCATCCATATCTAATGATTGCTGTAGGCAGAAATAGGAAGGCCCAGTCCTTTACCTCAATCCTGAACAACTCTGAAGGACCGTCCCAGCTCCAGAGTCTGCATGGGATTGGCTGAGGCCTCTGCAGCTGCATTGCATTAGACTTCTCCCTCTGCCCAGTTCTGCTGCCTTCACTCCATCACAGATGCTGTTTCCCTTTAATACTCCCTGATAAACCTCCTGCACACAAATCCCCTTCTTGGAATCTGCTTCTGGAACCCAAACAAAGATAGCCACTCAGGAAAAAAAAATCCCAGCTGTGAATGTCAAGTCCACTACTAATTTTGACGGTATTTCTCAGTTGCAGCCTAAGAACGACTTATCAGAACATGGTGTTATCTGGGCCGGCCCGGTGGCGCACTGCTACAGTGTGCCACTTGGGAAGTGTGGCGGCGCTCCCGCCGAGGGTTCGGATCCCACATACAGACCGGTTCCCGCTCACTGGCTGAGGTGCAGGGAGCAACACTGAGGGTTGCGATCCCGTTGCCGGTCCCGGGCCGGTACGGGCGCAACACTGAGGGTTGCGATCCGTTGCCGGTCATGAAAAAAGACAAAAAGGAAAAAAAAAAAAATAGAAGAACATGGTGTTATCTTTCTTTTAATGCTGGAAGAGATATGATTTTTTTCAAGTAGAAGGTTATGATAATCATGCAACAAACATTAATTGAGAATTGTATCCATACTAGGTATTGGGCAAGAGGTAGGTGACATTAAGATAACAGAGTCTGCCCTCCTGAGGAGTTCACAGTCTATGGAGAAGAATCATATAACTTCCTCACCCCAAAACCTATAATAGACTGTGATAGTGCAGTGAATGTAATATATACCACACATTACTGGTGAGAAAATAGAGCACTATGATACTAATGAGAGTCAGAAAAATTTCACAGGGGATGATTTGCCATACGGGTAACGTTTTAGAGCAGGGGGTGTTAAACTTCTTTTGCAAAGGGCCAGATAGATATTTTAGGCTTTGCAGGCTCTGCGATATCTGTTGCAGTTACTTAACTCTGCTGTGTAAATGTATGAATGTGGCTATATTTTAATAAAATGTTATTACATTAGACAGAAGGCTAGGGGCTGTAGTTTGCTGATCCTTATTTTAGAGGATAATTAAGAGTTCACTAGAAGACAAGAGGCAGTGGTGAGGAAGGAATACACACATAGCCAAATGACAAAGTCCCAGATTGAATCTGCTTGCCTGCCTTCCTTCTCTCTGTCTGTCTGTCTGTCTCTCTCTCTCTCGCTATTCAGGAGACTGGTGATTCCCATATTCTTTAAATTCTTCATTTATTACTAAGAAATATATTAACTTTGTGCTCACTGGTTTTAACTTCCTTTAGCATACAAGAATGCCCTACAATGTATAACTTCTCAACTTTTTAGAAATTCTGCTCTATACTGGAATGAACATTGCATTTTCATTTCAATGCAAATGTTCTCTCTTCTCTGGTCCTTTATTGTAGTTTGGTAGAACAAAATTCTTGTTCTCTGCTGATTATGCACAGTGCTCAAGTCTTTATGAAAATAGTTGTCTAGATTTGTGTTTAAGTTTTAAATTGAAGTTTGGACATTTGGAAGATATAATGTTTTGCAGAATTCTAGTTGCTCTATTTACATCTGTTTATCATCTATTTTATATCATTAACTTGAGTATATTTTCAGTGGGAGTGAGGCTTGAAAATACTAAAGACTATTTGGGATGAAAACTGTTGAATCTAAGAAGTTATAATTCTCTTCAGATTCTGCACGAGTCTACTCCTAAACTAGTTATGTGACTAAATTTGAAAGAAAATTGTGTACATTAAGGATATTTAATGTAGGTGACACATAAGGTCTAATGGATTTGGAAGTAAGGAAAAGTAGAAAAACATCATTTTGTCAGAGATTAGTGAGAGAAAAAGAAAAAAATGCAAATGAAGTCTTTTAGATTTGCTAAACAAACATTTTTTTCCCCAAAATGTTACTTGTTGGCCACATGTTACAAATAAAAATCATTTTTGACCCCATATTAAAATGAGTCACATGTGCAGAGTTGATGGAGTGGAAGATGATCAATCACCTTTGGAACAGTAAAGGAAGCTAACATTTTTTATGCAAGTGCATACTCATCGTGGAGTCTGTACAGTGATCTAAGGCTCACATTTTTTATTTGAAAGTAAGAAGAGCAGTGTGGAGTCATAGTAAGTCAAACCTCCTGTATTTTTTATTATCTCCCGTATGATTATTTATTCCACTGCCATGTCTTATGCTAACTGCCTTGCTTCTGACTTCTAATGAATGGGAGCTGGTCTGGGCACGAAGTTTTTATTGCAGAGGACACTCTGCTGATTGGGAGACTGTGGTCAATTGCAAATGGTCCCTGTAGGTGAGGGGTCTCACACCACATGCTCACATGCTCAGGTGCATTCCTGTACTACAGCATCAGGCACAGCAAGAGGATGGTGGGCTTGGGACAGGGCGTTAAGAAGAAAGGAAAATGTTGAAGGAAAGCTAATTCTGGGTCTAGGTTTGGCTTATCCATTTGATGGACAGCAACTGTAAGATCTTATCTTTACTCAGTTCTGGTAGCTATAGCTCAGGAGCATGTGGGTTTTTCCTTCTTCCTATGATTATAATCTGGACTCTTGAGGATCATCCTGAAAGTGGCTCTGTGAATCCCCAAAGCTAACTTTTCTGTACTATTAGACACTGTTATTTATGATTTGACCCCATTGATTCTGTGTCCACTGATTCATTTCTCCTCTTTACCCTATTCCACCTTGAAACACATGTTGAAACCACTTCCTTTGCCTCTCTGGCAAAGCAGTATTTTCCCAAATTGTGGGTCACATTTCAGAGGTAGTATAGGAAGGTAGTATAGATATCTATGAGTCTAGGTGGCTCATAGACAGTATCTTAGGTAATATATAGTCATACAAGGAAAATTCAATTGAATTGGCTTTTAAATTATTTTTAATTCTTATTATTTTAGATTGTGGCAAGTCTTTCCAAAAAATCTTTATTTTAACAAAGAAAGAATACCTCTCAGGGGCTGAAGAAGGTACTGAAGCATCACAGATAGTATAAACATAAAATATAAACATTTGAAAATGTATTTACTTTTATGTTCATTTCTCATTTATTATGCCAAGTAATGATGGTTTTGTTTATACAGTGGTGATATAGAGTTTTGTTTTAAAGTAAATTTAATTAAAAGATAAGTTTAAAGAAAATTATTAAACATATAATAGTGTGGGTGGTACAGTAAAAGGGCATAAGTCCTGAAGGTGGTACTTGAATAAATAAAGCTTGGAAAACACTGATTTTTTAAAAAAATTTTTATTTATTACTCTGTATAGGATTCTTGAGTGAATCCCATCTGTTTCTATGGCTTTAAACACTACTAGTATCTTGAAGTCTCCTAAATACACGACTGTCTCCTGAGATTTATGGTCATTACTGTATATGACCTTTAGAGTGTCCACAGGCTCCTCTGGTCAAATGTGAACTCACTGTCTTCATTACAAAAGACTTCCTCCTCCTGTATTCCCAATCCCCATTAATGACAGTTCTCTAAATTCTATGGTTTTGTCCCCCTCTTTTGAATCTGTTTTCTTCTATCTATATCTATCAGCAGTGTCATAACTCTGACCCTCACACTCTGCTTCTTGGACCAATATGCTTGATTCTTAACTGAATTCTCTGCCTCCTCCATTAATTTTCCTTCTGTCCATTCTGCTTAATACTGCCTAAGTTATTTTTGTACTGTATAAACCAATACTGTCACTCTGTTGTCCAAAACCCTTTGTTGGTTTGCACTTTCTTACCTGAAATGGTATAAACTCCTTTACTTGGTAGGTAAAGCCCTTCATAGTTTGCCTTCTGACTACTCATTCATCTTCTCCCATTTCCTGTCATACCCTCCTGATTTTCCACCTCACACATATATTACAGCAACATTTATAGTTTCCTAATGTACTGTTACGTGTTACAACTCTGTGCCTCTGTACACATGACTCTGTCTACTAAAAAGGAAGTCTGTAGTTGCTTGGGTTTGATGCCTACTGATGCCACCTATAAATATGTGACCTTGGTGAGATTATTTAACCTGTGCATACCTCAGTTGCTTTATCTGTAAAATGGGGAAATGTACTAAGAGTAATTAATATATCACAAGTTTGTTTTTGAGGATGTAATCGTTTGAACATATAAAGTACCTGGTAGTACATATATAATTATGACTTACTACTGTCACTGTGAATGCCTTTTCTTCTGTGTCAGATGAGTAAACTCCTGTATGTTCTTAAAGACAGGTATTACCTGCTCTGTGAAATCCTTACTCACATCCCCAGGGGTATGTCTTGTCCCTTACAACTTGCTACACTGTACTGTAACCCTTTATTCGATCACACATAATACTTCATTGCATTTCCTTTTTTCCCTGTTTTTCCCACTACTAGACTGTGAGCTTATTTGGAAAAAGGCTCATGTTTTATTTATTTTATCCTGAAAATAGTAGGTACTCTATGTGTTGAATGAATGAATAAAGGCAGAGACTTACATGATCTTTTAAAAAGATTTTACCATGGAAAATTTCAAATACACACAAAAATAGAGATGCTCATACAATGAACTGTTATATACACACATCCAAGCCTCAAACATTTGCCATTCTTGTTTCATCTATTCTCCCCTCCTTTTTTGATAGGGCATTTTTATTTTTATTTTCATTTTTTATTTTTATACCGATTATTTACTTATTTATTTAAATCGATTATACATATTCATGGAGCAAGAGATGGTCAGTACCTGTGCCCAAGATGTGGTGAGCAAATCAATGTTATCAGCATGCCCACCATCTCAAATTACAATTATTCCCCATGTTCCCCACCCAACCTCTTGCCAATGCCCCTCTCCCTTTCCTATGGCCCTGTCATGGCAACCCTAGGTCTGTTCTCTCCCTGTGCAAGTTCAACAACACACCACTGTGGTCTCTCTTTCTTTCTCTCTTAGCTCCCACTTATGAGTGAGGACATGCAACATTTTTCCCTCTGTACCAGACTTATTTCACTTAACATAATTTTCTCCAAGCTCATCCATATTGCTGTGTATAGCAGAATTTCATTCTTTTTTATGGCTGAGTAGTATGTCACTGTGTTTATATACATTTTCCTTATCTGGTCATCCATCGATGGACATTTAGGTTGGTTCTGTATCTTGGCTACTGTAAGTAGAGCTGTGATGAACATGGGAGTGCAGGTATCCCTTTGACATGATGATTTCCATTCCTTTGGGTGTATACCTAAAAGTGGGATCACTGGAGTATATGGAAGATATATCTGTTGTTGTTTGAGAAACCTCCATAATATTTTCCATAATGGCTTTAGTAATTTACAGTCCTACTAACAGTGCAGAAGAGTTCCCCTTCTCTCCACATCTTTGCCAGCATTTGTTATTCTCTGTCTTTTTCATAATAGCCAGTCTGACTGGGGTGAAATGACATCTCAATGTGGTTTTGATTTGCATTTCCCTGATGATTAGTTATGTTGAGCATTTTTTCAAGTACATGTTAGCCATTTGTACATCTTCCTTTGAAAACTGTCTGTTAGCTCGTTTGCCCAGTTTTTAATTGGGTTATTTATTTTTTACTGTGTAGTTGTTTGAGTTCCTTGTATATTCTGGAAATTAATCCCTTGTCAGATGTACAGTTTGCAAATATTTTCACCCATTCTTTAGGTTGTCTTTTTACTCTGTTGATTATCTCCTTTGCTGTGCATAAGCTCTTTAGTTTGCTATAGTCCCATTTATTTATTTTTTTCTTTTGTTGCTTGTGCTTTTGAGGTCTTTTTCATAAAGTCTTATCCCAGTCCTATATCCTGAAGTATTTCACCTATGTCTTCTTTGAGGAGTTTTATAGTTTCAGGTCATATATTTAAGTCTTTAATCCATTCTGAGTTGATTTTGGTATATGGCAAGAGGTTCAGGTCTAGTTTCATTCTTCTGCATACGGATGCCCAATATTCCCAGCACCACTTCTTGAAGAGACAGTTTCTTCCCCAATGGACATTCCTATTGCCTTTGTAAAAGATCAGTTGCTGTAAGGCTGTGGGTTGATTTTTGGGTTCTCTCTTCTGTCTCATTGGTTCAAGTGTCTATTTTTATATCAGTACCATGCTGTTTTGTTTACTATGGCATTGTAGTATAATTTGAAGTCAGGTAGTGTTAAGCCTCTGGCTTTACTTTTTTTTTGTTCAGGATTGCTTTGGCTATTTGGGGTATTTTGTTGTTCCATATGAATGTTAGCACTGTTTTTTTCTAATTCTGTGATGAATGTCATTGGTATTTTGATGGGGATATATGACAAACCCACTTACAACGTCATCCTAAATGGGGAAAATCTGAAAGGTTTTCCCTTCAGAACATGAACAAGGCAAGAATGCCCACTATCACCACTCCTATTTATCATAGTGTTAAAAGTACTAGAAAGACCAATCAGGCAAGAGAAAGAAATAAAGGGCATCTAAATTGGAAAAGATGAAGTCAAACTTTTCCTGTTTGTAGATGACATGACCCTGTATATAGAAAAGCCTAAAGACTCTACCAAAAACTCTTAGAGTGGATAAACAATTTCAGTAATGTTGCATGATACAAAATCAACATCCAAAAATCAGCAGTGTTTTTATTCTCCAATAATGAATTAGCAGAGGAAGAAGTCAAGAAAGTAAGCCCATTTACAGTAGTCATGAAAGAAATAAAATACTTAGGAATCAATTTAACCAACGAGGTGAAAGATCTCTACATTGACAATGTATTTTAAAGCAAATACTAGACATCATATTTTTTTCTTTCATAAATAAATCAGTAGGTATCCCTAATAGATAAGGAATTACTTTAAGCATAATCCCAATAAAAAATTGGCAATACTTTCTTTATATCGTCTAATACCCACTCTATATTTAAATTCCCTCAGTTGTTTCCAAAATGTCTTTGCATTGTTGGTTTGTTGGCATTAGGGCCTTCCCCACCAACATCCATATACTGCCTTTAGTTGATGTGTCTCAAAACTCATAATTTCAAAGAGCATTCCATTTTATGCCATTTCTTCTTCTTCTTCTTCTTTTTTTTTTAGAAGCTGTGTCATTTGTTCTTGAGGAGTTCCCACATTTTGGGTTTGACTGATATAGGTAAGATACCATCTTGTTCATTTCTTGCCTCAGACCTGGAATCATTAATTTCTCTAAGAAACCCTACTTTCCTTAAGCATGAAATGTTAAGCATGATATTTAGATGTGATAATCTGGATGCTAGGGGTGGGATAACATTGCTTCTAGGCCCTTTCAGTGGACAGAACTAGGAAATACACATTTTTTGAAAGAAAAAAATGAATCTTAAGATCATACTGATATTTACAATTCAAAGAAAACATTACAGGGTTTTTAAAAGGTAACTCTTTTGATTTTTTATAAAAAAGTCTCTCTTCCTCTGAAAATCATGGTTTCTAGCTCTATTATTACAATTACATGTGTGTTTTATTTTAATATTTTATAGTGGATTCACAATAAAATGCCTACAATACTACTAATGTTAAAGAAAAGCTAGAGGTAAATAGTAAAATGGTAAAAACAAATTTTATTTAGAACTATTGGAATAGGAAATGCTATGGCTTGAACGATTGTCCCCTCCAAAACTCATATTGAAATTTGATCCCCAGTGTGGCAGTACTGAGAGCTGGGACCTTTAAGGGGTGATAGGGTCATGAGGGCAGAGCCCTCATGAATGGATTAATTCATTTATGAATTAATGGATTAATGGGTTGTCATGGAAGTGTAACTGGTGGCTTTATAAGAAGAGGAAGAAAGACTTGAGCTAGCACATTAGCAACTCAGCCTTATCACCATGTGATGCCCTGTGCCACCTTGGGACTTTGCAGAAAGTCCCTCCAGGAAGAATGCTCACATTAGATGTGCCTCTCAACCTTGGACTTCTCAGATTATAAATTGTATGAAAAAAACCTATTTCTTTATAAATTACCTAGTTTCATATATTCTGTTATAAGCAACAAAAAATGGGCTAAGACAGGGGAGAAGTGACCTCAGTATAGAACTGGGAACAATTCTAAACACGGCACAGAGAAGTGGGGATTTAACCCCATGAAATTAGTTGAGAAGTGAACCTTCATTCTCTATTTTCTGCAAGAGACTATAGAATTGGGATTAATTCTTTAAACGTTTGTTAGAATTCCAGGAAGAAACTATGTGGGCATGAATATTCCTTTTGGGGGTAGTTTTATTTATTTATTTATTTATTTATTATTTTTTTTGTCTTTTTTCCGTGTCCAGCAACGGATCGCAACCCTCAGTGTTGCCCCTGTACCGGACCGGGACCAGCAACGGGATCGCAACCCTTGGTGTTGCCCCCGCGCCTCGCTCAGCCAGTGAGCGGGAACCTGTCTGTATGTGGGATCCGAACCCTCGGGCGGGAGCGCCGCCGTGCTTCCCAAGCGGCGCACTATCCAGTGCGCCACCGGGCCGGCCCTTGGGGGTAGTTTTAAAATTACAGATTCAACTTCCTTTAGCCATTATTTTAGGGTAAGTATGCTGGTGACAAATTCTTTTAGTTTTCTTTCATCTGAGAATGTTTTCATTTCCCTTTCATACCTGAAAGCTTATAGAATTCTGGGTCACAAATTTATTTCTCTTGATATTTGAAAAATGTTATGCTACTTCATTTTGGTCTCCATGATTTGTGATAAGAAATCCACTGCCATTTGAATGTTTTTCTCCTGTAGATAAGGTGTCATTTCTCTCTTGCAGCTTTCAAGATTTTTCCTTGCCTTTCATTTTCAGATGTTTCACTATGATGTTTCTTGGTGCAATTTTCGTTGAGTCTCTCTTCTTTTTGGTCCCTTAGCTTCTTCAATTGAAGGTTTATATCTTTTGTCACATTTGGGAAGTTTTCAGCCATTATTTCCTTTAGTACTTCAGCTCACTCTCTTTCTCCTCTCCTTCTGGGACTCTGATTACTTGAATGGTAAGTGTTTTATAATAGTCCCACAGGTCTTCGAATCTCACTTTTTAAAAGTCTTTTTTCTCTATTGTTCAGACAGGGTAATTTCTATTTTTCTATTGTCAAGTTCACTGATTCCTTTCTTTTTCCCCTTCAGTCTGCTGTAGAACTCATCCGTTGAGTGTTTAAATTTTGGTTATTGTATTTTTCAGTTCTAAAATTTATATTTGATTACTATCATATGTCCTTTAAATATGTGATTTAATTCCCTTTTTATTACAGGATCATTTCCTTGCATTATATATTTTTAGTATTTGTTCTATTCCACTGACTCTGGTTTTTTTTTTTTTTTTAGGAACTTATATATCTATGTTGGATAGTTTTTGCCTATCTTTTATATTTATTGCTTTCTCTCATTTAAAAAATTTCTATTCATTTCCTTTTTCCCCCATTATTCTTCTTTCTTCCTCTCTATTTCAACAGTGGTATATCTGTGGTGTCTATTTCTTCTTGCTTTCTCTTCTAGTTTAATCTTCATTTCTCTCATCTGTTGCTTAACCATCCCGAAGTGTTTCAATATTGATGATGTTTTAAAATTCAGATTTATGTTTTATTTAACAGCTTGTATAATTTCCTTTATATCATTTTTTGGTAGTATTAGATTTTGGCTTTCTGTTCTGTAGCCATATTTTTCTGATGCGTCTTCATTTTCTGTTAGTATAAAATTTAGATTTTTCTTAACCTTGATATCTTGTAATATTTTTAATTAGGTCTCACTGCAATCCTTCTGAATGCTCATTTTAAGTGAGAAGGAGTTTCCCACGTTTTAGGAGGAAGTGCCTCATTAGCAGAAGTGAAAGTCAAGACTGCTTTTCCAGCTTCAAAACTCCATGTTTTCTCTTTGGTTTCATTGTGATGTGTTTCAAAAAAAGATTTATCTGCGTAGACGTATCTCTAATGCTTTCTGAGATCAACCTCTTTTGCTCTCCTCTTTGCTAGAATCTAAACCTTCTCTCTTTTTGACACCCAAGAGTTTTTACCCTTAACAAGTGGTGTTCTGTTTTGAGTGATTTCTCTTCATTTTAGGAATTTGAGTATTTTTGAGGTCCTAGAGGGCCCAGGCTACCCCAACACCTTCAGATCTTTCTGCAATCCCCTTGCACTCATCTACAAATACGAACCTGGGAAATGTCCCAGCAGTTATGACTGTCCTAAGTTTGGCCATTTAAGTCATCCACTGAGTGAACACCTCCTCTTTGGGGAATGAATACTTCTTGGCATTTTCTGGCCTTCTTGCCTTTTAGAACCTGTCAGAATTCACTTTGCATTCCTTTGCCTTATTCCTGCACAATTGTTATTTTTTTTTTTTTTCCCCTGGGATCTTGATGCTGTCAGTGTTTTAAACTCACTTGTGTTTATACTGGGATTTCTGAAATAGCTTATCACCTTGTTTTGAAATCTATTCTGATTATTGCTGGTTAACAAACATGCCCAGAAATTATTGCCTTTGAATAACAACTTATTGTTATTATATCTCATGATATTTTTGGATCATGGATTCAGGCACGGGGTGATATGAATATTTTGTCTCAACCTCAGATGAAATGACTTGAATGGTTAAGGGTTTTAACACCTGGGGATTAGCCAAATGCCTTTTTTATTTCTTTCCCTCTCCACATGGTTAACTAGGCTTCCTTGGACTAGAGTAGCTTCCAGGTAAAGTTCTTTTCCCTCTCCACATGGTTAACTAGGCTTCCTTGGACTAGAGTAGCTTCCATGTAAAGTTCTTACATAAGAGCTAGAGTCTCCAAGAGACTGAGGTGGAAGCAGCCAGTTCTCTTAAAGGGTGAACCTGGAAATAGAATACTAGGCATAGAATCACTTTGACCTAGTCTATTATTCAAAGTAGTCATAGGACAGCCCAGACACAAGGACAAGGGAAATAGACCTTACCTCTTAATGACAGGGATGTGTGTGGTCTGCTTTAACCCACCATAATATCCCAGTTACTCTCTTAGCTTTTAAAAAATAAGAGCATATTCGGATACAATTCACATATCATACAATTCATCCATTTAATCTATGCAATTCAATGGTTTTTAGCATACACGTGGAGTTGGGTAACATTGCACAATTTTTATCATTGCAAGAAAAAAAAAAAAATCCCTGTACTCAGCAGTCATTCCTTATTTCTGTTAGCTTTTTAAAGAGAATTGGGAAGATCAAAAAACGTGACCTCATCTTACTCAAACTGTGTTATGATTTTTTTAAAGGGCATATTTCTGATTTCTGGAATATATATATTATTTTTTATTATATTATAAATTGACAAGTTACAATTGTATATATTTGTGAGATACAAAGTAATGTTATGATATATATGTATACAATATGGAATGAATAAATCCAGCTAATTAACATATCCATCCCCTCAAATATCTATTTTTTTGTGTTGAGAATATTTGAAATTTACTCTCTTAGAAATTTGAAATATACATTATTTATTAACTGTAGTCCCCATGTTGTGCAATAGACCTCAAAAATACTCCTGCTGTCTAACTAAAACTTTGTACCCTTTTATTGAAAACAAGGCAAAAAACAATTTAAAAAATAAACAGTAAAATGAGATTTTATCTTCCCTATTCCCTAACCAGATGTTATAAGGAACAGATGAAATGATGAAAATAAAAGCAGTTTTAAAAGGTTGAAAATCCATTCTACATGTATTATTTATTAGTACTTAAATATTAAAGAAAAAGAGGAAAACGAAGCATTTCGAGGTGTTACCATAGACTGTGTATATTTCTCAGTAGTTATAGCATCAATATTACAGTATTAAACTTTAAGTACACATATTCCTCATATTTAAGGCAGAGTGAATTCTAAAAATTTTCCAGTGAAATGAATGTTCACCTGTACAGTTCTGTTCTCTCTTTTGAAGCCATTAAAAAATCTAGACCATATAGAGAAATAGGTTAAGAGAGTGTGGGTTATGCCACAGTAGCTCAGTAATGGGAACTTGGTCCTCCAATACTACTTCTGTCTGGACTTTCTCCTCCTGTGCCTCCTCCTTCACCCTGGCCTGGACTCTGCAGCAGGGCTGCCTGTGTTACAGGTGCTGCCGAGGACATGCCTGGCAATTTTTCTAAACAGCCTCTATAAAGGCAAGAGATTAGATCTTCCCTCACTTATGGTTGTGATGATCATATCATATGAGTGTGTCCTACAAATTGTGATGCTTCTGTCCTGAAGAAATGCCAAACAGGACAGGCTACAGGGTCAGCAGTATAAACTGGGCTGTTCCTGAGCAATACAGATGTGTGGTCCTTATCTAGGACACTTCTTACTTTTGCTTCCTTTTAAGCTGCCTCTGAGTCACTTGGTAACTAAAGCAGTGGATGCTTTTCTCTGGGTAATTGGGTATATTCTTTTAACAAAGGGACTAGTCAGATTGGCAATGGCATCTGGGAAAGAAGAGGGATTTGTGGAGTTAGGAACACTACCACCAATACTTGCATGTTAGGTAAATACAGCATATATTCAGATATTTACTTACTCATTTTGAAGAGAAAGGGTCAGTGCCATAGTCGTTAGATTAGATAATAATTCAGCCAGGTTTGGAAGGTGCATTTTTGTTATTGGCTTCACCTGTAAGTTATTTGGTACTCTGTAATATTATACATAAGAAATCCTGAATAAAACATGAGCGAGTGTCCTCATGTCTTAAATTCTCCTTGCAAACTTTATGCTTCGTTTCTCTGTAGATGGAGATGAGCTTGGGCTCAGTACTTCTCTTAACCTCAGTTTCCTTCCCTGAACAATAAGGATAATTCTAGTCCCCACTTCACAGGTTTGTTTTAAGGCATACAAGGTGGGGTATGAAAAACACCTTCTATAAACCTAACATCTTATATGAATGCTAATCACGTGGAATTCATTGTTCACTTGTGCAGCACTTGGGCCCTGAAATGAAGGTTCTTGGATATAAATTGCTGTTTCACAACTTATTTGGTATGTGTATTTAAAATTACTTAAACTCTGTAGACATAAGTTTTATCTATAAAATAATGATAAAACCAATACCTTCCTCACAGGGTTGTTGTAAGAATTGGATGAGATAATACATGTAAATATTGCAGACTAGTGCTTCATGGGTGTTAGTTATTATTATTAATAGTTAGGATCGTCAGTTGTATTAACAAAGAAAATGGGAAATGATAAGAACATTTACTAATTTCAGCAAGGTTTAATTGAGATTGGTTTTATCCATTAGTCATTTTATTCTATAGATGACTCACAAAGATTTGAAGGGTTTTTTTTCAGGCTTTTTTTTTTCACATATAAATATGGCTTTTTTTGCTACTTTAAAAGCTTGTATTCTGAAATAGTCCAAGACCAATAGGTGAAAAGAATGATCTATTTGTTCTTCTGTTAACCTGTACAGTTGGCCAATAGGTGAAAAGAATGATCTATTTGTTCTTCTGTTAACCTGTACTACCCTGTCAGGGGGACTGGGGTTGTTGGGGGCATCAGTTTAGAAGACAATGTACCTGCTCTGTCTCCACCCCTGGCCCTAGCATGTTTTTGGCCACCGAATCTGTGAAAGCCTGGACACTTGGCCCAGGTGGGATCCAATTCCCATAAGAAAGAGGTGGCCTCATGCCACTGGCCTAGAATTGTGACATTGTAATATTGTACCATTTGAATATGTCTAGGATTTTCAGTTAATATCTCCCAATAATTTACATTTGTCTTGCGTACACCTAATTTGATGGGACATTTTTAGAGAGTCACATTGAGGCTTTACGAAGTGTTTAACTTAGTTTTAGTTAAGTATAAACATTTTTGTACATATATTTTACATAATACATGATATTTTATATATAATATCAGGCCTAATATTTATATCAAATATGATGGATGTAAACATGCTTGGGAAGAAACATAACTGACTGTGGTTTAGCATTCAACTCAATTGATGGGAGCAGAAGGGTATGGACCTACGGTGGGAGAAATGTATTAGCAGTTAGTGTTTAAACAGCTATGGGCATGTCAGGGTATTTTACAGAGAAACAGACGTTGTCAGTTAAGCTAGAAAGTCAGTTAAGCATGCTCTTACTGCATTCTCATGTTTCTGTTAATGTCAACTTTCATTTCCAACCTGGGTTTTTTTTGCTTTATGTTTTATGCTTTATTTGATGCATAAAAGTTGATGACAGTTATAGCCTTTGAACATCATCCTTTTATCCACAAAAGTAGCTTTGTTTCTTTCAAGATTTTACCTTAAATTTGAATTTGTCTCTTACCGATATTGTGTTTCTTTTCATGCTCTTTATCTCTTTGCTTTGTTTTCTTTTTGGCCTGGGTTTCCTTGATATTTTCCCCTTTTATAATTTGGAAGGCCTCCAAATTGCTGGAGATTGATTCTAAGACTTTAGAAAACTTCTAGATTCTGTATTACTCAGGATATCAGCTTCAGTAACTATCATCTTCTCCTCTATAAGATGGAAATTTGGCAAACTTTCAATTTCTTCAATCTCTTTTTTTTAAGTTATACAAATATTTTGTACCTGGATTTTCCACAATCACTATGAATCTCTCTCTCTCCATCTCTGTCTCTGTCTCTCTCTTTATATATACATACATATACACATATACACCCTCTTCAAAAAAATTCATGGAAAAAATAGAATTAAAAGGTAATACAAAATTTTCCGTGAACCTTTTGAAGATCCCTTGTGTGCATGCGTGCGTGTGTGTGTGTGTGTGTGTGTGTGTGTGTGTGTGTGTGTATATAAATGCCCACTAACAAATTTGTCATTTATGGGCTATTAATTTTCATTCATTTCTTAGTTTACTGGTGTATATCTTCAAACAGTTTCTTTCTTCCTGAAATGGCACATAAGTGATGTACTTTCTACATGATTTTTAAATGAAAATTTTTCATCCTTTGTCAATTTTCCCAGAACAGCATTTATCAGACTGTAGATTCCATGAGTCAGAACCATTTCCTTTTAATATTTGCAAATGTTGGTAGAGGTTATCTAGCATTTAACGCAGTCAAGGAGAAAAAACTATGTGGTCAAATTGCCTTTTTTTGTGTAGGTGAAACGTCTTTTCTCCCTAGATGCTTGCAGGCTTCTTTCTTTGTACTAAAAAATTGAATAATTTTACTAGGTTGGACAGAGGTTTTGCAGATCTCATTAAATAATTTCACCTGGTTTTTGTTTGAGTCTTTTTTCCCCTTAGTATTGATAAAGACTTGTCAATTTTTTTTTCCACAAAAACAACTCTTAGTTTAGTTGATCATTTCTATTGTTTTTCTTGTCTCTATTTCACTTATTTCTGCTCTGATCTTTATTATTTCCTTCCTGCTGATAATTTTGGGCCTATTTTGTTCTTTCTCTAATTCCTTGAGGCACAGAGTTAGATTGTTTATTTGATACCTTTCTTTTTTCCTGATGCAGGCATTTATCACTGTAAACTTCCTCTTAGAACTTCTTTTGCTGCATCTGTAAGTATTGGTATGTTGTGTTTCCATTTTTGTTTGTCTCAAGTTAATTTTTGATTTCACTTTTGAGGTGAAAACTTTTTAAATTTGACCAGAAAAGTGTTTTTTAATACATATTTGAATATTATTTCCATTTCATCTGTTCTGTTTACTTTTGCTGGAAATCCTATTCCTAAATGTTGGATTTGTGCTGTCTATTTGCAGTGTCTTGAGTTTTATACTTTAGATTCTACTTTTCTTTTTCAATAGCTTCTAATTTTTTCTACTTCTAAGACCATCTGATACTCTTCAGAGATTAAAAAATTTTTTTAGCTTAACCCTATCATCTTTCTTTTCATGTAAGTATATTTCCTTATTCCTCACTCTTGAGTCTGCTTTATTTAATTTCTTTGAGAGAGCAAAGCAGGTTTTGTTTAAGGGTTTCTTTTGCTGCCTTTAGTACAACTTCAAAAGCATGCTTTTGCATCTGTACTTTGAATGTTATGTTTAGTTTTTATGTTTTAGTTTTTATTTTTATGTTGCATATTTTTTTCCATGAATTTTTATACTAAATTTGTATTGAGACAACTATAATCAGGTCTGCCATTTGTTTTGAAATAGTAGAGGTGACTTCTCCCTGCTTCTCCTCTTTTTTTTTTTTAAACAAAGGTCTTATAATTATGCCTTTCAAAATTTAACTGAAATGCTAGATTTTATAGGTAAATGTTATGAGTTTAGTTATTAACTAGCCTCAGGAAATGTAGAGATATTTGCATTGGTGGGGATTTTCTTTCTGTAAAGTTTATTCTCAATATCTGTTAAAACTACTAAACTCAGGGCCATTTTCCTCATTTTGTTTTCTCTTCAGTTTGTCTTCAACTTCAGAAAGTTTGGCTGTATATTATCCTTTTGTTCAGTTTTCATCTTGCTCAGTTTACATCTGGTTTACATCCAACATCCCTTTGGGGATGCAACCAAGTGCCTTCGTTGTAGATGCTCCTTTATGGTCGTGTTGTACTGGGAGGAGTGGACTAAGTGGTATATCTTTTGTCTTTCTCATGGCAACCCAATTCTTCTAGCCGTTTCTGCTTCAAATTAAAGCAGGTAGCCAAAATTTTCTTTGTTTACTTCTTGCAGCATTACACTGATTTCTTGTGAAAAGGAGTTGCATATCAACCAATATTTTCTTTTTCTTCCAGTCTGTTTTATATTTTGCAGGCACTCCTGTGTTGTTTGACACCATCCCTTGTTTTTAGTGTTATTCTTGCATCTCTTCAGTCATTACAATTGGTTTCTGGGTTGGGTAATTGGAATATACCCATTGATTCCTAATGCATTATCTTTTCCAGAAGACTCCCTCAATGTGAATTATGTTACTATGAACATATTTTCTTCTTTGGCTCTTCCTCCTTCACCCATTTCATAAAATAGTTAGTCTAAATTTTCTCTTCTTTTCTCCTTCACACCTAACTCCACTGTGTCTTAGAGAGTCATCTCAAACTGGTGACTTTCTTTCTCTGTTTTCTTTTAAAAATATCATGACCCCCACCCTAATGAATAACCACCATTGAGGGAAATTCTGTCATCTAACAAAAGCACAGTGTTTGCTTTGTGGGACATTTTCAATAAATGTGATCTCTAGTTCCTTTCCTAGTTCCTCTGTCCTCTTCATCCTGAAAATAATTGCCAAGCAATTCTCTTTAAAGATCTTGGTACTTGAAATTTAAGGTGGTTAAAAACCACTAGCACATTATGTAGTACACAATTCTTTTCTGTTTCTTGTACATTTACTTAGTTTCTTTATACATTCGTAGATAATATATAGCTAGACCAGTTATAAGAACACAATAAATACTCAAAAATGGAATTGGTTAAGAAAGTAGGAATATTCTTTGCTTTTTAAATCTTTATTTTATTCCATTAATTTTGGGTTCTTCTCCCTTCATGGCATGTCTTCTTTCCACGTTTCCTCATGTCTCAAGGGGGTTGAAAATACCTAAGCAATATTGAAACTATTTTGTTGAAAGGAAATCACATGGAAAATGAAATTAATATCTGCTTGACATTTCTGAGTTTCAGCTGAAGTTCTTTTTTTTTTGAAATCTGAGCAAAATATTTTCTGCTATTTTTGAATTTTGTGTGGAAAGGAAAGTCAATTTATTTATACTTTAAAAAGACTGACTCTTAAAAATTATAAGTTTATGCAGAAGACAGACTCATATATTTTGAATTTGCTTCAGGAAGGAATATTAATCTAGAGTTTAAGAGAAATGATGCAGTATCTTATAAATGATTATGTAGTAATGTCTGTGTTAGCAAAGTAGTACATCTTAGTTTAAAATAATCTAGTGCGCTAGTTTATGTTGATATCGTTGAAGGAACTCATAAGGTACAATTTAGATAGAACAAATCACATAGTGAGTCAGAAAAGGGATCTTGATTTTGCTAGCAAAAAAATATATGTACACCAGACCAGTTACAGTGTCCTGCCTTCTGAAAGTTTTCTGCGTAGAGTATCATCTTTTCAACAATTGCTTTGCGATCTAAGCTAAAGTACTCTCACTGCAATTTAAAACTTTTCGCTGTGCCGTTGTATTTCTGTAGAACTGAAGACTTCATTTGACTTCAGTAGTTGCTGTCTTCCCAATCACTGGATGAATTTAAAGGAGTCTGAAAAGAATACTGCACAAAATACCTTTCAATAAAGCTTACGCTCTTCTATTCTGGTGACAGTTATATATTACTTTATTCTTCCTTCCTATACTCACTTCCTCTTATTTTAGAATCTTATTTCTTATACAGTTTAGTACAGAAAATCAAATATATTACAGGGAAGAGTTCAAATTAACCAAAGAATAATTTTCACTGTGAATATGGACTTTGCAGAATGATTACTGAATATTGGCCATGATTTTCTTTTATTTCGAATTATGCCTTTAGTTTTTTTTTCCCCCTTGAAAATAATCTGTATGAACATACTGGTAAAATTCTACATTGTTGATATTTAGTTTTTATTTTATTTTATTTTTTATTTATTTTATTTTATTTTTCTTTTTACAAAGAAAACACTTTAATTGTCAATGTTTCTAACGTTTTAAATTTGGGTATTTAAGGTTAATTTTTACTATTTTTTCTCTTACTGACAGTAAGAAGGTTTTAATGTTTTGATAAACATTTTGAAAAGTTACAGAACCATAGTAATTCCCCCTACTGATTTTTTTAAAAAATTTTATTTTAATTTTTTTAATTATTTTTATTTTGTCAATATACAATGTAGTTGATTATTGTGTCCCATCACGGAAACCTCCCTCCCTGTGACAGTAAGAATCAAATCTTTGCTTCTGTTATCCAGTTATCCCAGCACCCTTTGCTGAAGAGGGAGTCCCGACCCCAGTGAATAGGCTTGGTGCCTTTGTCGAAGATCGTGACAGTAAGAATCAAATCTTTGCTTCTGTTATCCAGTTATCCCAGCACCCTTTGCTGAAGAGGGAGTCCCGACCCCAGTGAATAGGCTTGGTGCCTTTGTCGAAGATCGTGACAGTAAGAATCAAATCTTTGCTTCTGTTATCCAGTTATCCCAGCACCCTTTGCTGAAGAGGGAGTCCCGACCCCAGTGAATAGGCTTGGTGCCTTTGTCGAAGATCGTGACAGTAAGAATCAAATCTTTGCTTCTGTTATCCAGTTATCCCAGCACCCTTTGCTGAAGAGGGAGTCCCGACCCCAGTGAATAGGCTTGGTGCCTTTGTCGAAGATCGTGACAGTAAGAATCAAATCTTTGCTTCTGTTATCCAGTTATCCCAGCACCCTTTGCTGAAGAGGGAGTCCCGACCCCAGTGAATAGGCTTGGTGCCTTTGTCGAAGATCATGTTTTCACGTATTGGAGGGAGCTAAAGGTGAATGAATCAATTCACACACATACATACACACACACACACACACACTCTCACACACACACAAAAAAACAGATATTTAGTTTTTATATTACCAAGCATTTTAGAAAAATGCAAGAAGAAGACAAGATTGAAAAATTCAAAGCAAAAGTGCTGTAATTTTTATTAAGTAATATTATTGCTTCTGGTTTTGGAAATGTCACACAATAAATATTGAGTCCAGTGGTGACAGTAAGAATCAAATCTTTGCTTCTGTTCATTGTTCATTGATCATAACACAAATTAAAAGTGTAAGTCTATGGGATTTGTGTAAAGTATATTTTAAAATATTGAAATGAATGTGTTCAGAAAATATTTTTAGTTATTTGTTATATAATATTTTTAATAATAGAGTAAGAATTTAGAATAGTTTGTGTGGTTTGTACATCTGCTGAAATTTTTCTAATGAAAGAAGCCTTTATTCATGTTATGCACTCTTTCTTCCTGCCCAGCATCCTTTCTCATTCTTGGGATAACATAATCTCTTTAATGGGGGAAACTCCTTATGATTCAGATGGAGGACATCGACTCCCAGCAACCACAGCTGGGATACATGACTCAGGTCTAGCCAACCAGAGCACTGTGTTCTGCCCTTCTTCCCAGCTACAATAATTTGTTCAGAGGTGGTCACATGGCCCAAGCAGAGAGTTCTCCCTAGACCTGTTTTGGAATTACAGGAGAAGAAGGAAACTCCTTGCCAGACATCAGGTGTATAAAAGACAATTAATTATGGAATTTATGGGACCAGCTTTGCCACCGGCGGAAAGAGGAAAGTAGAGCTATTATTCTAGTGACATTATCTGAAACTTGGATTAAATCTACCGTCTATCTTCAAACTTCATGATTACATATGTCACTATATCACCTATTGCTCTTTTTTTTTTCTTTAAGTTGATGTTTGTTGCTTGAATTAATTAAATTTATTTCTTTCACTTGCATCAATACAGTTCTAAATAGTGCAAAAACATCTTCTGTGCAGCGTAGTGATTAAAGACCACAGTGTCTGGAACAGATGGCCTTAGTTTGAATGTTTTGAATGCCAACTTTACACTTGTAGCTGTGTGACCTTGGCCAAGTCATTTAACCTGGCTTCTTCTGTTTCCTTACTATAAAATAGAGATAGTCATAGTACCTATCTCAAAGAGTTGTTATGATATTGACAAATTAATATTAATAAAGGGCCTAGAAGAGATCTTGGAACAGTATATGCTGTGCAATATTTGTTAAATAAATATGAATAATGAATAAATGAACGCATTTTAAGTAGGCTCTTCATTTTATAGAAAGAGTTTTAATATTAAATTATCATTGATTCTATGGTTCCTTTAAAAGGAACAGGGGCCGACCCTGTGGCTCACTCGGGAGGGTGTGGCACTGGGAGTGCTGAGGCTGTGGGTTCAGATCCTATATAGGGATGGCCGGTGCACTCACTGGCTGAGTGCGGTGCGGGTGACACCAAGCCAAGGGTTACGATCCCCTTACTGGTCCCTCCCCCCCAAAAAAAAGGAACAGAAAATATGCAAAATATGCTGCATTTTTTTCTGTTGGTAGCAAAATTGTTCTTCATCATGATAAAATTTAGGCTCAGCACAATCCTTAATGATTTTTCTGAATCATCAAATATTCTATTTTAAAATATCATTTTTATGTTATTTTAGTGGGCCATTTGCATGTGGCACTTTGGGTACCAGTTAAAAAGAATGTTTAATTCTCATCAATATTAGATTTCTCAATCCTTTGAATTAAAGCAAGTTTCTTATAGACTTTAAATCTGGTACAAATATGCTTAAAAAATTGAAAGCCAGGCCCTCAACACATTCCATGCATTAATGCAAATACGTTCTGCCTGCTATTAGTCCACCACGGTCCGTTTGACCCACTCTGCTATGAAGAATTTTCTCAAGAATTTTGAAAAGAAGTGTATTGGGGCAATAACTTTAAATTATAAACTCCCCGTTTTTCAATGTACTTCCTGCAGTTAAATCCACATATTCTTCATTTTCTACATATCTTTTGACTCCATAACATTTTTAATAAGCAAGAAGAAAATCATGATTATAATTTTTTAATTGAGATAATCAGTTTTGTTATTTTTTTAGTCTACTTTTTAAAAAAATAGCTCTTGTTGAAGTATTTAAAATTTATTTATTTATTTATTTGGCAGCTAGCTGTAATGGGAACCAAACCCTTGACCTTAGTGTTACAAGGCTGCACTCTAACCAACTGAGCTAACTGCCCAGCCCTTAAGATTTATTTAGTAAAGTTTGTGAAATCATACTCCACATATTTAAAAAATTCATCATTTTATGTCCACAGGTAAGAAGCAATGGAGCTTTGGAGACATTAATAATTGCATTTCATGCCATGAATAATACATTTATGTTCTTTGCTACACTTTATCTGGTAATATGTGTATGCAGCATATTTACTCTTTTGCATGAATATTGTAACTCTTATGATGTATTATGTGTAGGCAGTTAATTCCATTTATTCTTTTAGAGTCTACGATCAAATCATTCTGCAGTGAAATGGAAAAGTGGTAATCATGTGTAGAGATATTGGGGTCTTTATTAAAAGACAAGCTTGGTTCTAACTTTTGCCAGGCTGGGGGTACAACTAAAAATAGTAATTTATATACCACATATCTAAATACTTAAAAGTTATAAATCAAGGTAACAAAATGATTACAAAATATGTGCTATCCTCTTAACTTGATAAATATGCCATTGTAACACATTGGAAGATCGTGTTAGAATTTGAAATTCTTGGAATACTTGGATCTTCACAGGCAGAGCCAGACATATGGCCTATGGCTTCTATCTCCCACTAAGTTCTGTCCTGGATTGCAAGGTGCTTGGTGCCTTATGTATACATGTATGCATACTCCAGTCCCCATGGACAAGCTTCACCAATAGTCATCTCCTTGCTAATTCCAGGGTCCCAAGTTCACAGAACCTTATGTGGAGAGGTATAACTGGAGAAGGGTAAGAGCAGATTGCTAAGGCCCTGCCTCAGGTCAGCAGCCCTCTTGTCTAGGTGGTACTATTGAGAGTCCAACACAGAATTTAGTCTTCATTTGCTTTACTTGATGGTCATGTTACGTTAAAGGTTGCATTTATGTGGTTTCTGCAATCCAAATAGAGAACAGATGCTCTGTCCATATAGTCACACGTGGATATTTTCGAGGTAAAAGTAGGTCACTAGAAAAATAAGTGTGGTGCTACAATGTGTTACAAATCATGGCAGTTAAGGGAATTTTTATCATGATGGTAAGTACTTGCATACTTCTGAGTTTTTGTGCAGTGTAGACACTCCTCCTGGTATTACACCATGGGAAGAGGCCACATCCTTCCTTTTTAACTTTGATTGAATATTCTACCACCTCTGTTACCTAATCAGTCTGAGAGAAATATTTGCCCAGATCAATTGTACATAGTGTATTCCACATCAACCTGAGTATTTTATTACAAGTACAGTCAAGGACTTAGTCTTCTTTCACTTCTGGCATTTTATCAAACCACATTAAATATGCTCATTTGAAAACATATCCATTGTTAATAACAGGCATTTGTCTAAAGACAAAAGACAAAGACAAAATCAATTTTTTATCAGGTCAGCCAGGGACTCTGTATACTGCTGTTCTTAGTAAGAGGATAGAAGGGCAGGTTCCTCAAACAAAGGCAGGTTGTAGTTTCACCTGAATGAAAAGGTAGGGAAATGTATGAAGTGAGATCTGAGGCATAGCACTCTCTGTAAAAGTTATTTTGGATAAGATATTAGCTTATTTTGCCTACAGCAGTTTTTCTGTAAATTAGTGCTTATTGACCATAAATGATTTAGTGTCTATTTCAGGCATTCAAAAATCAATTCCTAAAGGTACCCTATTTGTTGCCATAGTCTTGTCTTGGTTTTAAAGAACCCTTGTATAATTGGTGAAAGTATTACAGGAATCAGGTGGAGTAGGAACATGGCCTCAATAAGATCTTGGCTTCATCTCTGCAGTCAGAGAATTGAACAAGAGAATTTCTTATTATTGAGACCCACTAATCAGTGCCTCAGTCCACGCATGTGCTGGAAGAGAGAAATTTTGCATTTGGAAGGTAAAATCCCTACTGACTATAAATCCTCAAAAAGAAAACTCAGCTGCCATTCACTGAATTTAGCAGTGCAGTGACATTTATGTGCACACATTTCCATCATTGAAAGTAAAATAAATTACATGAATTAATTTCAGTTACTTTATCAAACATATTAGCAGGATTTCATGACATTTAAATAATTACACAGGGGCTACAGAAAGGAACATGTGCCTGAAATGAGATTCAGTCCTAAGAGAGTAGCACAATTTTTTCTCTAAAGAGTTTCTGTACTGAGAATGAAGATAAGTGTTCCATCTTTTTGAATCTTGTTAAGTGCCATTAAATTTCAGAAATAGGCCCAAAATTATGGATTATAGATTTTTTGCATAGGGCCTACCATAAATTGAGTATTGGCAGATCAAGTGATAGTCTCTCTGATTGCAAGCTCTTATTACAGAATTTTTTGTTTTTCATCTAAATCATTCAATAAATAACTGTGGAAATTATGCATCAACTTTTTGATTTATGAAGCTAGAAGTAGACAAAGTTTCCTGGCAGTAATGCTGGTAGGGTGTGAGTCCCAGAGTCAGCCCTGAGGAGTTTGGGGCCTTTTTGATCTCCTTTTCTTTTGTTGGATCCAAATTAAAACGGATACTAATGGTGTATTGTGTTTTAAAGTGGATAAAGTTGGCAAGAGGAGTTGTTCAGAAAAAAATGGTGCAAGTAGTGATGCTGGGTCATAGTGAGCATCAGCAGAGAGATTTTATATTATTTCTCCCAATTCTTAGAAGTAAGAATCAGGCCCAGTCCCGTATACAGGTCCTAGGCCTCAATCCACTGCTCACATCTGAAAAGCTGCTTGTTGGACTTTTTTCACTTTTTTCCATTTATGATTATTTCCTTAATATGTCCTATGTCTAAATTTCAGTTTTTAAAACAGCCTCCAAAGGAGACCCAGTAGACATTAGCAAAGACTAACTTCAAACAAATGGGTTTAAAATATCAGAAGCAAAAATGAAGTAATGATACTGTACAAAGAGTCTTTGAAATAAATACCCAATTATAATATCTAAGAAAAGGTGAGAAAAGGTAGTTGTGATGATGACTTTAGGAGAAAGCTTGGATAGTCATTCACGAGATATTAAGTGGAGTGGTAGAGAGAGCATGGGCTTTGGATTCAAGATGGGTCAGATTTCTATCTCGCTCCTTTACTTGTTTTTATGTAACTTAAGAAAATTGCTTTCTTTGGACCTCAGTTTCCCTCAAAATAGAATGAGGGTAATATCATCGACCTTTAAGAATCTTTGTGAAGTTTGTCAATAATATACACAGTACTACTAGCACATGATGTCTTTTATGTGAAAACTCAATAAATTGTATCTATTGTATCAAAATACTAAGTTACAAGAGGTAATTCAGATGAAAAATGAAGATGTGGTACAACTCAAGAAATGAGCATCTACAATTAAAAAATCCAGATAGCTATTGTATTTGGGAAAAGGGGGTGATGGTTGTAATTCTAAGATTTGGCATAGAGGAGATAGAATGGCAGGGGGCACAGTTGGCTGGAAAGACTCAGTCTTGGGCCAAAATTCCCACACAGCTGAGGTGTGTCTGACCTCACAAGAACTGGAAGTGATTATAAGGTCAACAGTTAAAGTCTAGTCTGCACAAAAAGCCTTGCCCAGAGAATCAGCAGCAAAGCAGCAATTTAGCAGAACCAGAGAACTCAAATAATGGTCTCCACAGTAAGTTCCCTCAAATTTGGAATTAATGAAAACCACAGACCAGAGACAAAACTCTGATATTAACCAGTAATGTTTTTTGTTTTTTTTTTAAAAAGATGACCAGTAAGGGGATCTTAACCCTTGACTTGGTGTTATCAGCACCACACTGTCCTAAGTGAGCCACAGGCCAGCCCCTAACCAGTAATGGTTTAACATCACCAAAGAACACCTACAAAACCTAGAGGAAATAGCAGTCTCCTCAAATGCCCAGGCATGAACGTAAAGAAAAAGGTTGAGAACACAGGAATATGATACCAACAAAGGAAACAAATGAAGCAACTGCGGTGGATCCACAGGAACAGCGAGTTTGTGAAATCACTGACAGAGAATCCAGAATAACCCTCTTAAAGATGTTCAGGAAGTCACAAGAAAACACAGATAGAAAATTAAATTATATCTGGAAAACAATCCAGGAGCAGAATGAGAAAACCTGTCAAAGGAATTGAATCAATTAAAAAAAAAAAAAAAGAAATTCCAGAAATAAAAAATACATTATCTGAACTAAACAACTCAATAGAAAGCTCCAACAAAGACTTAATCAAACAGAGGAAAGAATCAGTGAGCTTGAAGATAGAACATATGAAATTATCAAATCAGAGGAGGGAAAAAAAAGATAAGAAAAATGACCCAGAAATACAGCTAATATTGGACTCCCTCCAGCAAAACAACCTCCACCTAATTGACATACCTGAAGGAGATAAACAAGGAAGAGATGGAAGAGATGTAGAAAGCGTATTCAAGGACATAATGGCTGAAAAATTTCCAAGTATGAGAAAGGTGACAGCATCCAGGCACAGAAAGCCCAGAGGTCCTCAATCAAATTCAACCTAAGGAGGAACACCCCAATCCACATCATAATCACATTATCAAAACCCAAAGATAAAGAAGCAGAACTGAAAGCAGAAAGGGAAAAGAAAGACATTACATTCAAAGGAGCTCCAATATGTCTTTCAGTGGATTTCTCAGTAGAAACCCTATTGGCCAAAAGAGAGTGGGATGATACGTTCAGGGTGCTGAAGGAAAAAGACTGTCAGACTAGAATTCTCTATCCAGCAAAACTATTCTTCAAATATGAAGGAGAAATAAAGTCTTTCCAAGACAAATAAAAGCTGAGGGAATTCATCAACACTAGACCTGCCTTACAAGAAATGCTAAAGGGAGTTCTTCAGTCTGAAAGAAGATGAGGCTAAGGAGCAGCAAGAAAACATATAAAGGTGCATGCCTGATTAGTGAGGTAAGTTTATAGACAACCTCAGAACACACCAGCGTTGTAGGGGTTGTGAATTAACAGCTTACATCCTTAGTACAAAGACTAAAAGACAAACCTAACAAGACACTAACATATACAACAACCATATACGAGATAGGCAATATTAAAAGATGTAGCTTGAAATAACAAGTTGTCAAAAAGTGAAGGGGTATGATGCCAAAGAATAGAGTTGGCTTTGTTTTTTTCTTTTAAATTAAAGAAGACCTAAATAAATGGAGATTTATAGCATGTTTCTGGATAGGAAAATGCAATATTGTTGAAATGTCTGTCTTCCTAAATTGATATATAGAGTCAAAGTAATCTTTATCAAGATGTTAACAGGCTATTCTGAAGAAATAGACAAGATCGCTCTAAATTGTATATGAAAATGCAAAGAAAACAGAATTGCAAAAACTATCTTGAAAAAGAACAAAATTGGAGAACTTAGATGACCTGATTGCAAAATTTACTATAAATATACAGTAATCAGGGCAGTGTGGCATTGGCATAGGCATAGACAAACAGAAAAATGAAATAGAAACAGACCAACACATATTCAGTCAAGTGATTTTCAACAGAGATGTCGAAGCAATTCTTTGGTGAAAGTCTTTTCAACAAATGTTTTGGGAACAACTGGCTCTTTATTTGGGAAAAAATGTATCTTGACTCTTAACTCATGCCATGTACAAAAATTAATTCCAAATGGATCACAAAGCTAAGCATAAAACCAGAAAGCTTCTAGAAGAAAATAGAAACATATCTTCATGACCTCAGGTTAAGCAAAGATTTACTGGATAGACACAAAAAGCATAAACCATAAAAGGTAAGAAGTTGATTATTGGACTTAGGCAAAATTTAAGTTTTGCTCATCAAAAGACTCCATTAAAAGTGAATAAGTAAATGACAAACTGGGTAATAAAATTCATAGAATATTTGACAACAGATTTGTATACAGACTTTGTATCTCACGAATATTCATAACTAATAAAAAATGTACTATTCAAAAAAATATAAAGAATTTCTACCAATCAACTATAAAAAGGTAAACAACCCAGTTGAAATAAGTACAATAGACCTAGACACTTCACAACAGAAAATTTATGAGTGACCATAAATACATTAAAAAAACGTCTTAATGCTATTAGTAATAAGTATTATGCAAACTAAAACAGCAATGAGATGTTGCTAAACATCCACTGCAATGGCTAAAATGAAAAAACTGAAAACATCAAATTTTTGTGAAGGTGTGGACTGACAGGAACTCTCATATATTGCTAGTGGAGTGTAAAGTGATAAAAATGCTTAGGAAAACTGGCAATTCTTACAAAATTAAATGTAGATATCCCCTATGACCAGCAATACTACACAGTTATTTACCATGACTGGTAGAAAAATGTTTATAGCAGCCATATTTGTAATAACCAAAAGCTAGAAACAACCTAAATATCCAACAATAGAGTTGAATACAAATGTGATATACACATACAATTAAATACTATCTAGCAATTAAAAATATTGATATACAGGAAAGCATGGATGATTATCAGAACATTAAGTGAAAAAAGCTATACACAAAAGAATACATACTGGGGGATTCCATTTATATCTAATCCAAATATAGGTAAAAGTAATCTATAGTGGAAGAAATCTCATAGTGGTTATGGTGATAGGGAAAGGAGCACAAGGAATTTTTGTTTTCTATATATTTTTTGAATGGTGGGTTACATGGCTGTATGTAATCGTCAAAGTTCATCAAGCTGAACATCTAAAGTTTCTGCATTTTATTGATTGCTGATTAAATATCAATAAAAATTGAAAACCAGCAGAGAAAAAGGTATCAGATCACTGGTTAAGAAGAAATTACAGAACAGCCAGACACAGTTTTGATCTCCAAATGGTGAAAAGAGAATTCAAAGAATAACACATTAAAACAAACAAAAAATGATTTGCTCTATTTGTTGTAGGCAGAATAGAATCATCCTCCAGTACAAAATCCTTTTGTCCTGAAATATGTCACACTGCCTGAGCTCAGCCATCCTGAATGGTGTCTTTAATCCCCAGTGTATTCAAGTCTTTAGTGCAGGCTGTTTCATATGTCTAAATTGACTAACATTTCTGCTCTCTTTGTTGTAAATAAAACAAACTCTGCAACAAACCAACCTTTTACGCATCTTAGATTTTCATCATAAAGCCATTTCTTTCAATGCATATCATCATGTTTTTTATTATTGGACATCCTATTTTGCCAAATATGTGATAATGATATATGTGGGGATGTTTAAGAGGCAGAAAGTGTATACTGCACTTCTGTGAGGTTTGAGAAGGATATTTGAGTTCTTGCATAAGGAAAAGCTTGATTCTACTTAATGGAACACAGTAAGTTCTCCAAGCCTGTAAATGTTCTATAATTGGGTTGATAAATAATTTTATGTACTCCCTTGAGATAGAAATGCATTTTCCTATCGCAATTTAAAGAGCTGTATGTCCACTACCTTCAAAATATGTGCATCCTTAGTTGTCAGTGTGTTTTAAGAACACAGGAGTGTTCAAATGCTTTGGAATAATTTTTATTATTATCTTGTTATGAAGATGCCAAGTGCTGAAGTTAGGAGTGACAGCTATTGAGGCACCTCTTAAATATTTTTACACTACTGTCACTCCAGTTCAACCTTGAGCCTGAAGAAATGATATTCTCCCTCTCCTGGATTAGTTGAAAAGCATCTAAATACATAATTTGTGGTGCTGTGCTCATTTTAATCAGATCACCTTGGAATTCTAGTTGCATATAGCTTTTAGCAAGTTTTTTCTTCCTAGAACTTTTCAGAAAAAAGCTAAATAAGTTCTGATGCCATGTAGATTGAGCTCCTGCATTGACTTATCTAATGGAGATATAATGGAGCTGTGTCTTTTTTCAGGGAGGCTTCTTGGTTTGGGAGAGTGTTCTGTCCTGGGACCATATCACTGGTTCAGAAAGCATGACAGATGCCACTTTTTTCATTTAGATTTTTGTTCACAACACCCAAAATATGAGTCCCTTTTCCTTTCTTTGACAGCGTGATGCTCAGCCCATGTGGATGATGTGGGAGGATATTAGCATAAGTGGCTTTTTCTCTAGTTTATCTAGCTGATGCTGAGTGGCTTTCCATAACACCTGGATAGAAAAAAAAAGTGTACATACACATACATATACATATACACATATAGGTATACACATATATATTATCTTGCATGTTAGGTCTATCAAGCTATCATAGAAAAACATAGCTGTTTGCTTGATTGGGTAAAGATTATTCTTGATCCTTAATTGGCCAGTTCATAGAGCCTTTTTGAGAGGATAAATGAACAGGCTAAACTAAATTGGAAATGTGCATAACTTTATAAATAACTTTGCACCTCTAAATATTTGTCCTACAGAAATTCTTGTACGTTCTTAAAGATATAGGACAATGGCAACATTTTTGTAATATCAAAAATTTAAAATTAACTTAAATGTCCGTTAATAAATTATGGCACATTCTATCAAGTATTGGGCAGTTAGAAAAATAATAGTATACATCTCTATGTAAAAAGAGAGATTTTTCAAGACATATTGATAAAGAGAAAATTGAGCTTCCTGAGCAATATGTGATTCCATTTATGTTAAACCCAAAGGGCAAAAATCTATCTTTTACATACACACAAAAAGTTCTGAAAGAAATCTTGAACTTATTTGTCTAAGGAGAAGAGAGGGATTAGGTCAGGAGTGTTGAAGGGGAATAATTCTTTCCTCTATACTTCTGTGTTGAATTTTAAGGTCGTATTTATGTATTACCTTTTATCTAAACAGCAGAAAAAATGAGTCATTTGCAAGATTTTTTTTTATAATTGTGATCTATTTGAGAAGCAGCACATTCAAAAATTAGAACATGATTAAGAATAATGAAAATTACATGATAATGTATTAGGGTTCTTCAAAAAATTCATAGAAAGATTTGTATTATCTTTTAATCCTGTTTTTCCACAGATCTTTTCAAGTAGCCTTATAGAAGGTATTGATAGATTGAAAATATTGCTATTTAAACTTATAGCTTCAAAAGGTGCATTAAAGCATCCTAAAACAAATTTTTCATTGAAATGTTTTTTGTGAATAATTGAAAAATTTGATATTTGACTATTTCCTTTTTAGTGAGTAGGATATCCATACCACGTATATGTTTTAAGCAAATGATTGTTAACGCTGCCATTTGTAGTGAGTGAATTCAATGGTGACTCCCGGAAAGACATATTCAAGTCCTAATTTCCAGAACCTGTGCCTGTGACCTAATTTGAAATAGAATCTTTGTAGATATAATAAGGATCTTGAGGTGAGACCATCCTGGATTATCTAGATTGGCCCTAAATCTAATGACAAGTGTCCTGATAAGAGGCAGAAGAGAAGGCAAAGACACAGAAGAGAAGGCCATGTGAAGATGGGGACGGATATTGGAGTGATGCAGCCACAAACCAAATAAGGCCTGGAACCTCCAGAAGCTGGAAGAGGCAAATCATAATTCTCCTCTAGAGCTTTCAGAGGGACTGCAGCCCTGCCCACACCCGGATTTTGGATTTTTGGCTGACAGAGCTGTGAAAGAGTTTATTTGTATTGTTTTAAGCCACTGGGTTTGTAGTAATTTGTTATAGCAGCCACAGAAAACTAATATGCCATTCATCTCCTAAATTAAAATTGGATAGATTTTTACAGGCAGAAGAGATCTGAGAATTTTAAAACTAAAATTATTTCAAATTTTCTCCTATTTTTTGAAAAAAAGAAAAAAAAAAAAACCTCGCTAAGTCATTACAGCGTTGACTATCAGAGGAATGAATATCATTCCTTCTGTTTTCCCAGAACCACTGAATGTTAGAAGATCCCTTAGGTAGCATCTGATGCAGTGGCCAAGCACAGAAGAGCCCATAGGTATCAAGAAAGAGTCATGAATGTTGGAATTTGTCAGGATATAGAACAGAAGGAAGTAGCAAATGGTAGAAAAGTGAACTGTCTGGTCTACCCAAAGGTATTGCAAATCATACAATTAAAAACCCTATAAAGTCAAAAGAAACATAGCTCTATCTTGTTATCCATTAAAATTCAGGGGGTTCTACTACCAAAATGAAGAAAAAGAAAATGGAAACCGGAAAAGTTTGCTGTCTCTGCCACAATATCTAACCAGTTGCTGAGCTGGGTTAATAATCCCAGATTCCTCCCTCCTACTTTACTGTAGTTCTGCCTCCTCTTCTCTCTTTATCTCTGCTAAGCAGAATGGAAAGAAACTAAGATATATTGACCAGCATGTGTCAGACCCCACGCCAGGTTCTTCCAGATATGTTATCTCATTTAATTCTCACAACAGCTCTGTGAGATTGGTAAGTTTCCTGAGGTTCAGTAACTTGCCTAAGGTCACTCAGCTAGAAATGCAACCCCTGGCTGCAGAGCCTCGTGCTGTTTCCAAGACATGATACTGCTTCCAAAGAAGGGCACATTAAGCGGGGAGGTTTTGGGGGAAATAGGAATATGTTCTCTTTCTAAAGATAGGTTGTAGTTATTAACATTATATCAATTTTTAATATGCTTGAATTAGAAAAAATGATGTTTCTTTTGTGATACAATTACCTTAACTCATTTTTTTCTGTTATTCACATATCATGTAGGTTTTTCTCTTACTTTTTTGATTTTACAAGAATTTCCTTTCCCTTGAAAATCCAGGACAACACTCTTATTGCTTAAATTTGTTTCTTTAATTTTTTTTCCAGCTGCTGAAATGATCAAATTACTTTTGGAATGTAATCTGATTTCCTCTGTTCTTGCTAAACAAAGCAATTATTTTCTGTATCTGTCTTTTTATTTAAATAGTTGTACCTTTAACAATTCTGTCTTTTGGCTTTTATACATTCTTCCAGAGGTAAGTTTGGCTGTGCTAGAAGATAGTCATTTTTTAAATTGACACATGAGGAAAATGCAGTTTTTGATAGTATATTTTGGGAAGGAGTATATTTTGCCTGTAATCATTCTATCAAATGCTATGGAAATTTCCTAGTTCTTTTCCTTATTTAGTTAACAAACAAATATTTATTAATGGCCTGTTATGTGCTCTGCATGTTACTTGTACACTATTTTGGATGTTTTAAAGGAAATGTAAGACTTTTAAATAAGGTATGACTCCAGTCTTTAAAAACTTACAACTTAGCTATGGAAACAAGACTAACATATGAAGAATCAGAGACATGGGTGCCTAGTTGAGCGTAAGAACTCAAAAGTCAAACAGCCAATTATGCACTAAAGTAGTCAGAGAACATTTCATTGAGATTGTGGAATTTGAGTCTACAAAATTGGGAGGGTGGAGGAATGAATAAGAACTTTTTTTTTTTTGTAGGGAGAATAGAATTAAAAAGGGAAATGTGGGGCCGGCTCGTGGCTCACTCGGTAGAGTGCAGTGCTGATAACACCAAGGCCATGGGTTCGGATCCCATATAGGGATGGCCGGTTCGCTCGCTGGGTGAGCATGGTGCTGACAACACCAAGTCAAGGGTTCAGATCCCCTTACCGGTCATCTTTAAAAAAAAAAAAAGGGAAATGTGGAAATTTGTGTATTTGGAAGAAAGTAAGCAAATTAACCTCACTAAAGAGGAACGAGGGGAATAAGAAGTAAGAAATAAAGGGAATAAGAAATTAAGTATGGTAGTTGCTATTGTTTGAATATTTATCCCCTCTAAAACTCAAGTTGAAACTTAATCACCATTGTAACAGTGTTAAGAGGGTGGGAAATCCAACCATGGTCATTGAAAAATGGGGCCTTTAAGAGGTGATTGGTTCATCATGGCTCTGCCTTCATGAATGGGTTAATCCCCTCATGGATTAATGGATTAATAAGTTATCATGGGAGTGGAACTGGTGGCTTTGCAAAAGAGGAGGAGAAACCTGAACTAGCATACTCAGCCCTCTCATCATGTGATGTCATGTACTGCCCTGGGACTCTGCAGAGTCCCCACCAGCAAGAAGGCCCTCACCGGGTGTGACCAACTGAAACTTGGACTTCTTAGCCTCCAGAATTGTGAAAAATAATATTTTTCTTTATAAATTACCCAGTATTCAGTATTCTGTTATAAGCAGCAGAAAACAGACTAAGACAGTAGCCAAATGGGAAAACATTAAGTACTTTGAACATCTAAGTCTAAGGAGTTTAGATTTGAAAGTGGTAGATGATAATAAATCCTTTCATGCTTGAGAATGAAAAGATAAAAGGCGTTTCTGAAGAAGATTTAGCACCAAAACACATGCCAGTTGGATTAGAGAAGAGGCAAGGTTACTGCTGGAGTCATGTAAGTAGATCAGATAAAATATTGCTGTGTTAATCCGATGTGTGATAGGGAGGGCTTGAATGTGAGATAGGGAGGGTAGTGGTGGCTGCAATGACTGAAATAAGGCAAATTCTTCCAAGAGGCATTGAAGAAAGAAACAATGGGACTTTCTTAGAAATTAGAGAATGGAGGTGCCTGTAGGCAGCTAGAAAGAATACACTGTGATTAAGTAGGAGAGGAAATGCAGATTCATTAGTGGCCAGAAAATAGATGTCATAGCTGAAGCAGTGAGTACATATCGTCCCGGTTACACCATAGCAAGAGGAATGAGATTAGAGAACACTCCATAGTTAGGGATCTAGTGAAGCAGAGGAGAGAAGAAGCAGCATCAGTGGGATGAGGGAAGCCCTTAAGTCAAGTGCCAAATATCCCAAGGATGAGAGAATGTCAGGAGGGGCGATTCACAGCAGAGAACACAAGTCTGAGGAAAGGTCAAGGCCATAAATTTAGCAGGAAGAGATCACCCATAGAGCCTATGAGGAAATAGTTTCTATGGGTGGCTCACACTGAAGTAAGTGGGAAAGGGGATATAAGAAGGAATTTGAATAGTAAGGAAGAGGAGATGATAAATGTAGATCAAATATTTGAAGAGCTTGGCAGCAAAACCAGAAAGACATTGGTTAGTAACTGAAAGAAAGTGAGCCAAAACGCTGGGTACCGATGGAGCTTTATTAAAGGAAGAGAATCTGCCAGGCTGCACTCAAAATGGAGGGCAGCAGCCATAGTTGGGGTGGGAGGGCTTCTGTGGGCTGTAGGGCACCAAGGGCTGGCAGAAGCAGTCAAGGAGGGGCATTGCGCCCATGCAGAAGCAAAAGGGTTTCTATTTCGCAGAAGTCAGAGGCTTCTCGTTAAGGGAAAGGGGGAGGGGTTGGTGGACATTTTGTGTTTGGCCTTGCCTAAAATGGCACTGGTTATGTTCAAGATCTATGAGTAACTAGAATGGATGGACAAGAATGAAAGAAGGATATTATGATAGCTAGCCTCTAAGATGGCACTCAATGATCCCCCAATGTGAACACCTAAGTGAACACCTCTGGGTATTCACACCCTTGTGTACACAGTTCCCTCTCACAGGGAATGGTACTGACTTGTGTAAACAATAGCATACTTAAAAAATACTGGTGTGTGATTTCTGAGGCTGTGTCCTAAGAAATGTTGTGGCTTCTGCCCTGCTCTTTCATAGATTGCGCGTACTGGGAAGGCAGCCGTCATGTCATGATGACACTCAAATAGCTCATGAAGAGAAACTGTGGCCTCCGTGTTAACAGGCTGTCTTAGGAGCAGATTTTCCAGGCACGGTCAAGCCTTCAGATGTCTGAAGAAATGGCTGACATCCTGACTGCAACGTCCTAAGAGACCCTGAGCCAGAACCACTCAGTTAGGCCTTGACTGATTTCCTGAGTCACAGAAACTGTGAGATAATAGTGTTTATTGTTTTAAGTTAATAAGATTTTGGGTAATTTGTTATGTGGTATTAGATATACAGATTTAATTAGATATTTTCTTTTGTGTGTGTTTATCTTTTTTGTTTTGTTTTTATTTTTAGCTTATGGAAATCTGAATATATTTTAAGGATATTGGAATAATTCAAGATGAGAATAAGAGTAAGAGAATTGCAAGACTAAGCTCTGAGTCGCTGCAAAATTAGGAGGTCCAAAATACAGCTGGGGAGATTATTTTCAAAAAGCAGAGTGGCCTGTTTTCTGAGCGTAATGAGAAGTCCAAAATAGATGTAGACTCCATTCCATTCTAAGATGAAGGCAGGAGTGCCTGAAATAATTCTTAGAAAATAGCTCAATTTACTAAATCCTCTTGGTGTACATAACCCTATGCTTTTATATTCTTACCTAAATAGGCTAGCAGACGATCTACTTACCCACAATAAGACATTTTCAGTAATGGTGAAACTGGCAACCAAGTACAGTTACTCTTTTGCCAGGAATAAAGGACTCAACAGTCCGAGATTGATGCAAGGTATGGAGTTTTATTAACAGGCCTGGGATACGGGCTGTAAACTGTCTCAGAGGCTCAAGAACCTCAGCAAGGGTTTTTTAAGTGAAGAATGTGGGACACAAAAGGGAGAGGTCAGTCCCATGAGAAAGCTTCTATATGAAACTTTGCAGGTTTTGGGCTTTCTTGATCTCAGGACTAGTACTGTAACTCTTACACCTGGTTCTGTAATTCTTTCATTCATCCTTGGAACGCAGGTGTTATCTGGCTCCCACAAGCTGGATGCCACCTTGTTCCCAGGCAGCTGTGACTCAGAGGAAGAATGGTTAGTTCACCAAGTTCTTTTTTTTTTTTTTTTTTTTTTTTTTTTTTTTTTT
>NW_007726551.1:250348-272485 GCF_000696425.1 Galeopterus variegatus
TTTTCCCCATTTTTTTTTCTTTTTTTTTTTTTTTTTGTCTTTTGTCTTTTTCCGTGTCTGGCAACGGGATTGCAACCCTCGGTGTTGCCCCCGCGCCTCGCTCAGCCAGTGAGCGGGAACCGGTCTGTATGTGGGATCTGAACCCTCGGGCGGGAGCCCCGCCACGCTTCCCAAGCGGCGCACTTATCCAGTGCGCCACCGGGCCAGCCCCACCAAGTTCTTGATTAGCTCTTATAACATCGTTCCTCAGCACTAAGTCCTGTAGTGTTTTCCCACAAGTAATGACGTGAGCCAAGGTTACAAAAAGACTTATTTATGGCTAGCATTCTGCTTAAAGCTGTATTCTACAAAATGGCTCCTATAAGGCTAATTGCACATGACTATGTGCTGTGGTGGGCTCTTATAAGGACACATTTTTAAAGATAAAACTGAAAATATATACGTCATTCCTCATATGGTTCAGGCACCTGGTAAGTGGTTCATTAAATGTACATGTAACACTTTATAATGAAAGAAGTAGTCTTTGAGGTATGTATTTTTTTCTACAGGGACTGTTTATTTTTTAACCCATCTACACTTATTATGACATCAGAGAGCAATGTGCATAAACTCTGTAGGTCCTATTTGCCACCCAAAGGTCAAATAGACTTTTGGACTTAAGTCTATGTTCTAAAAGTTTGATTTGGCTGTTAGTGTAATAAAGAGAGTTGTAATAAAAGGGAATATTACAAAAGATAAAATTACGTTATTTCCTGTTACTATAATTAGGTTTTCTGTTCTTTATGTGTAGTTGATTGAAAGATTTGAAAACAAACACTACTTACAATGTAATAATTAGGTTAAATAATGATATTGAATTTATAGAAAAGAAAACGTAAGCCTATGAAACAGAACCCAAAGCATTTATGTTTTGAGAATCTCTTTCTCACCTCATTTTCATTTTTAAAAGTTGGTTTGGCTTTGCCCATTGAATTTCTTTTCCTCCTCCACTCCCCGGAGGATTTTCAAGTTGCCAGACTAGGTTTGGGAGGCTTTTGTGATGCAAAACCTGGTCGAAAGGAAAAGAGTGATAAGGTCGTTAAAGGATGGGGTAGGTTGGGAAGGAATTTTGGGGGCAGCTTGAAAAGAAGGAATAAAAATAATTTTGTGTGTAAGGTAATTAGGTGGTAGATTTCAAAGGAATTTGAAGAAGTATTTTTTTTTTGTAATTCTTTGAAGGGTGCAAGAAATGCAAAGAAATATTATGATTATGACTTTTTATGCAGCTTTATTTTTCTTTTTAAGTTCTGCATTTTCTTTCTTTCTTTCTCTCTCTTGTTCAAAGGTCAAATGATTTTTGTTTGTATTAAGAATGTCCAGACCTTTAATAAACACAATTTAGAAAGTGAAATTTACTTTCTTTCTAAAGGCACTCCTCACAGAGACTTCTAAATTCTTTTTGTAATATTTTATTTTTAAGGAAAGAAGTCTTTTGAATTTATAGAGATGCAGTTTTTGTTTTTATCAGATATCACTCTTATAAATACATAGAATAAAAAGTTATAAGTGTAAAAAATTGATTAATGCAATAGTTCTCTTTTTGGTTTCAGGGCACCTGCACACTAAAAATTATTGAAGATTCCCAAGAACACTTATTTATGTGGGTTATATTTATCAGTATTAACTGTATTAAAAATGACAACTGTGAAAACTTTAAAATATTTATGTATTAATTCATTTAAAAACAACATTACTAAAACTATAATTTATTAACGTAAACATTGTTATGAAAATTAACTATATCTTTCAATATAAAAAACAGTTATTAGCGTGGCATTGTTTCACATTTATGTAAATTTCTTTAATGTCTGGCTTAATAGAAGAAGTCTGCATTTTCTTATCTGCTTCTGCATCAGTCTGCTGCCAAATGTTGTTCTGGTAGAAGAATATGGAAAAAATGTGTTTTCACACATATGTAACTGGAAAAGGGAGGAGCCTTGTTAGATAATTGTGGATATTCTCTTTTAATACTGCACTGGAACTCAGTAAGTTTTCTTAAAGATTACAATGTGGAATCTTAAACTATGTTGTGTTAGTTTTCTATTATGTCCCAGCAAATTACCACAAATGGGGTGGCTTACAATGGTAATTTCTTCTCTCATACTTCTGGAGGCTAGAAGTCTGAAATCAAGCTACCACGTAGGCTACACCTCCTCTGGAGATTCTCGTAGAGATTCTGTCTTTGCCTCTTTCATCTTCTGGTGGCTGCCAGTGGTCCTTGACTTGAAACTTCATCACTCCAGTCTCTGCCTCTGTGGTCACATTGTCTCCTCCTCTTCATCTACACAATCTGTCTCTGCCTCACTCTTATAAGGACACTAGTCAATGCATTTAGGGCCCATCCTAAATAATCCAGGATAAACTTCTCTTAAAACTCTTAACTTAATCACATCTTTTACATGTGATTCACTTTTTAAAAAAAAAACATATGAGGTTATTACTTACAGGTTCTAGGGCTTAAGATCTAGACCTATCACTTTGGGTGCCACCATTTAGCCCACTAAACATATCAATGGCCTTGTCCTACTGTAGTGCATTAAAATACATTAGTTTATTTTGTACTCTGAATGGTCTTTTACCATGTATAATTTTATAACATCATGCATTAATTATTTGGAATATACTGATTCACCAGGTTATAAGGATATTCCAAATATAGACACATTTTCTTATATATTCTGAAAAAAATCAATTAATATCACCATAAAACTCATCTAAAAAGTCTTTAAAGATTGGGAAGATGCATAGTTGCAGATGCAAGTTTTCCAAAGTCATAATTTTCATTTGGAAGTTTCAGTTTTATCAATGGCAACAAACCTAATCCATTCTTTTCCTTGAATTGGCAGGCTCACTTTGTTCATTAAGAAATTTTCTACTGAATATCTTAAATCTGAATAACTACCATTTGATTGTCTGTCATTTTTTCAAGTAAAATTAGTGTTCTGTGAAAAAAGTAGTTAGTGCAGCTTGCAAATCAAGCATTTGTATGAGTGCTTTTCCTAGAGGTATGTAGCCAAGAACTTTATGTATAATTCCTCCTTTATCCACAGACTGCTTAAAAGATGTGTACACAAAGCATTGAGATTTAATAATGTTAATAGTTTCTACTGCTTCATCAAGGATATTTTAAATGAAATTGGCTTTCCCCCCTTATTTTTGGTACTCTGAGTGTGTGGTGGTGAAGAACATGATCACTGGTACAGTCCGGGACCACTCATATAATTCATGCAATTTTATTCATGATTGCTCTTTGCCCATTAGTGCAAATGTCAACATAATAAAAGAAGACAAATAACACATTAAAAATTATAAAGATAGTTTTGACCTTGCAGATGCCTGAAAGACATCAGGGACCCCTTAAAACTTCTGTGTTGAGACATTTCCAAACTTCTTTGCATTCAAAGTCCAGCTCTTTCAGACTAAGGGTTTTTGATGCCTGTCTTTTTCCATATAGCATCATGCTCTATATTGTCAATAGTATTAGTGATACAGCATTTCTTTAAAGAATGCTCTACTGTAGACTGAAATTTTCTTCCAAGCCTGTGATACCCATTTAGGATGTTTTGACACTGACATTTTCATGTTATTTCCAGAAAGTGTCAATAGAAGGATTTCAGCTAATAAGCAGGATACATATTCTTCCTCAAATATCTAAGTTGTTTATTGACCAAATTCTTGAAGGGTTGCAATTATGTAGTCATGTCACTAGGACTGGGAACTGAGTTTATGCATGTGCAGGCAATGATTAGCATCTATACGATATTGAATCATATGCAAAAATATAGTGTATCATTCCTCTTGTTGTAGCTGCTTTTGTGCCTTTCAGGAGCACTGGGGGGTTGTTGGACATCAATATTAAAATTAACTGCAATTAATTGATTGATAATAAATATGCTAAGTCCATGTCTTTTCTGAAAATCTCTGTCAATGAAAAATTTAGCCCATTTATAGTTATCATAGTTATTAATATATTTGGACTTTTTTCTAGTATCTCACTTTTTTGTCCTTAACTCTTCTATTTTTCTACATATATTTTTAAATTTTATTACTCTTTTCTCAGACCAATTGATTTGTTAACATATTTTCCTCTCTTATTCCATTCCTCCCCTTCCCCTCATTGGTTTGGAATGTACACACCCTGTTCTTTAGTGTATATTTATTTAGTAAAAATCTTAAGATTAAACAATGTATCAATTAATAATCCAAGGATGAAGTTAAATATATGTCTGTTAGAATCATGTAAGATAAGAATCAACACATCCATGTCTCCTAGCCCCTTCCACATTTTTCATCTCTTTATCTCTTTTGTTCCATTCTGGACAGATTATTTGTGTGTATCTTCTAGCTTACTAATTCTCTTTTCCACTGTGTCTTTCCTGCTGTTTTAAACATTCATTGAAGTATTTCAAATCCATTTCTAGAATTTTTATTTTTATTTATTAAAAAAATTTTTAATTGAAACATACTGATTACACATATTTATGAGGTACAGAGTTCTATCTCAATACATGTATACAGTGTGTGATGATCTACTCAGGGCAATCAGCATATTCATCCATGCAAAACCCAATCATTTCTTTGTAATGTGCACCTTTGATCTCTTCTTTTCTCTTCTAGTTGTTTGGTAACATTCAGTAAATCGCTGTTAATTACAGATTCCTGGGTCAACTGTACACCAATAGGACCTATTTTTCTTCTCTGACTGTAATTGGTGTCCATTCACCTCTCACTACCCCTGCCCCACCACCTCTAGTAACCACAGCTTTTCCCTCTCCATTTAACAGTTCAACTTATTGTTATTATTTATTTATTTTTGTTAGCTTTGTTTTTTGTTCTCTCTCTCTTTTTTTTTTTTTAGCTCCCACATATGAGTGAGAACATTATATTTCTCCTTCTGTCCCTGGCTTATTTCACTCAACATAATTTTCTCCGAGTACATCCATGTTGCTGCAAATGGAAAAATTCCATTTTAAAAATTTTATCTATTCATTTCTGAAATTTTCTTGATGTATGCTTATTTTTTCTATTCCCCATTTTGTTTCTTTAAACATTTCATACATAGTTCTGAATGCTGAGACTGACAATTTCAAAATCTTCAAGTCTTGCAGGTATTCATTTATTATTAATCTGTTATTTCTTGGTTTTGCTAGATTTGACTCAAAGTGGCCTACTATCTTATGTGTGTGGCAATCTTTGTGAAGTTATGCAAGATTTTTATCTCTGAAAATTTTGCTGACCTTGTAGGATTTTTGTGCTTCTTAAGGGTTTTAGGTTCCGATTCAGCTCATCTTCCAAGAGTCAATATTCTCAAAATTGTGCTGCTAAAAATGTCATGGCCTCAACGCTTCCTTCCCTCTCTCTGCTGTCACACATCCAAGCAGCCCACTCTTTCTTACTCCCTGTCTCTCTGACTCCACTTCTCCTACACTGGACTCTGGGGTATACAGCTGCTCTAGTTCCAAGCTACCAAAGCCTTGGCTTTAGAATTTTAGGATATTAGAACACTTTAGTTGCAATTTCACTTCATCATTTACATATTGTTGTTAGCCAATACAGTAGTTCCCTCTTTTTTTTTTTTGTCTTTTGTCTTTTTCCGTGTCCGGCAATGGATCGCAACCCTCAGTGTTGCCCCCGTACCGGACCGGGGACCGGCAACGGGATTGCAACCCTCGGTGTTGCTCCCGCGCCTCGCTCAGCCAGTGTGTTTCCCTCATTGGCTTCAATGGGCTTTCACATAGAACTTGCAAACCTGAATTCCTACATGCTAGAAGGACCGGCAACGGGATTGCAACCCTCGGTGTTGCTCCCGCGCCTCGCTCAGCCAGTGAGCGGGAACCGGTCTGTATGTGGGATCCGAACCCTCGGGCGGGAGCCCCGCCACGCTTCCCAAGTGGCGCACTTATCCAGTGCGCCACCGGGCCGGCCCCTACAGTAGTTCCCTCTTATCTGAGGTTTCAGATAACCATGGTTTGAAAATATTAAATGGAATATTCCAGAAGTGAACAATTTATACATTTAAATGGGGCACCACATAAGTTTTAAATTGCATGCCAGTCTGAATAGCATGATAAAATCTAACACCATTCTGCTTTGTCCCACCTGGGGTGTGAATCATCCCTTTGTCCAAAATATCCACAGTGTACACACTTCTCACTTGTTAGTCATAGATGTGGTCTGCTCCTGACATCCAACCACCAACATTGTCATGACTCAATGATCCAGGATCACCCAAAGCAGATGATCCTCCCTTTAGCTTATCATGAGAAGGTCAACAGCAGCCTAACACTACGTCACAATGCATACATCATTCATCTCACTTCATCTCATCATGAAGGGATTGTATCATCTCACATCATCACAAGAAGTGGGTGAGTGCAGTATAGTGAAATATTTTGAGAGTGAGAGACCACATTCACATAACTTTTATTACAATACATTGTTATAATTGTTTTATTTTATTATTGGATATTGTAAATCTCTTACTGTGCCTAATTTATGAAAAAAACTTTATCATAGGGATGTGTATACAGGAAAAAACATAGTATATATAGGGTTTGGTACTATACGTATATTCAGGCATCCATTGGAGTCTTGGTATGTATCCCCCACGGGTAAGGGGGTGGGGGGACTACTGTATTTTAATTCCATAAATTAAGTACTATAATAATAATTATTATTTTTCTAGACATCTTATTTTTAACATTTTGTTTGCTCATCATTCTTTCTGATATTTGTCTTGATTGTAATAGTGACTAATATGAAGTATGCAAAACATTTAAAAGGTTTTAAAAGACTTTGGGTCCTTATGGTGCTTATAACTGCTTTAAACATTAATGGAAATTTCTTTAGTGTATTTTAGTAAGCAAACACAGCAAAATATTCTTGCAGTGGGTCTGCAGGAGACAGAATAATTGTGCACTTGATATAGGATTTTGCTTCATGCCAGGGGCCTGTCCTGTAGTCTTTATTTCAATGAGAAAATCATGGTCTGTAGCTTGAGCTAGGAATTTACAGATTAGTAGACAAGAAGATTTATTGAACTAAATAGTAAAAAGGCAAAGCCATTTTATAAAGCGTGATAGAATAGACTAACCAAAAAATTGTTGTCTTCCCTAGTCTGTACATAAATCAGTGCCTTATCGTTTCTGTGCAGTCATGCTTAACATTTTTTACCCTGGAATTATGAGTAAAATCTTTGTAATACAGGCCTTAGAATACATTTTTTTTTCTGTCACATCTAATAAGCATTCTAAAAATGCCATTTTCCTATTTTTTTTCCTCATTTTTATTCTGACTCTCTCTGTCAGAAACTCCCAATCAAGTAACTCACTCTATGCATCATGAACAGATCCTGGGCAGCCCCGTGCAGGTGGCTCACCCTCAGATGTGACAAATTACTCTGCATGAAGAAAATAGGATATTCAAAATAAATACTTCCGTTTTAAAGTTACCTGGGCTTGTTTTCTGTTGCAGGAATATGGTTTCAGGGTTGTTAATACTAAGGACAGGAAAGATCCATTTGAGGCTTGGTGTGGTTTTGCTATTCTCAATTTGATAATTAAGTCGTAAACGTTTTTCCATTGCCCACAGTTCCATTCTTTACTTCCTTTTCTTTCCTTCCTATTTCTACTGCTGCTCCAGCCTCATCTCAGAAATCGCTGTTGACAAGTAGAGATGTGTGTAATGTGAATCATCTGTCTGGGTCAGGTCGCATCTGCATCATCGGGAAACTTGTTTAGGGTAAGCTTCTCACATTGCTATTCAGTTGTGAAAAGCAGTGGAAATGGGAGCCAGATAATATCCAGGACTCTTATGTCTTAGTTCCTGAGGTGTGGAAAACCCTCGTATTTAGGACCATTTGTAAAGGAGGTAGTGTTTGAGAGCTGAAATGGTTTTCTTGTTAATAAGGTAAGTGATAAGTAAAGCAATTAATATAAAAGTTAAAGCAAAGAAGCCGTATTTATACCCCGTTTGTGAAGTATTTCATACCAAAAAAAAAAAAAAAAAAAAAAAACTTTGGTAAAATATAGAACATAAAATGTGTGTAGGAGATATTTTCACAGTTTGAAGACAAAATAAACTCCCATTTTCCCATAGTCTAAGACTTGATAAAACATTATTAGCACCATAGAACCCCCCCCGGGGTGGCTCCCCTCGTTTTCATCCCTCTCTTTCACTTCCACCACCATTCTGAAATTCTGAATTTGTGTCCCTCTGTTTTCTTTCATTCTTTTTTTTTTCTTATTTTTATTTTACTTTTATTTTTTGACATATTTGCGGGGTACAGAGTTAAATATCAATATCTGTGTGCAATATGTGATGATCAAATTAGGATAATTATTATACTCATCTTTGCAAAGAGTAATGATTGTTTGTTACCCTTAACCTGTTTCTTGCTAATTCCCTGCACCTCCTCTTTTCCCACCTCTAATAACCACAGTTGTGCTCTCTCCTTTTGAAAGTTCAATGTATTATTGTGATTCTTGTTTCTTTCCTTTTTCTTTCTTTCATCCATTCTTTCTAATTTTAAAAAATGTCTCCTTAAACAATGTATTATTTTGCCCTTTTTTTTAATAATCACATAAATGGAATCACATGGTATATATTCTTCTGAGTTGCTTGTTTGGTTCATTTCTGTCAATGTGATAGTTCATTTATTTTTGCTATTGTATAATATTCCATTGTGTTTATGTGTGTACACGTGACTAGGCATATGTATGTACACATATAATTTCATGTACATGCATATTATTGATAAATATTTGCAGTGTTTTCACCTTTTTTTGTTGTTATGATTAACAATGTTACTGTGAACAGTAATAAGAACAGCTAAAGCTTTAAAACTTATTAGGTGCATGCACTGTTCCAAGCACTTTATACATATTAACTCATTTAAATAGCAACACAAGCCTACGAGGTTTGTTCTATTATCATTATCAATTTAAAGATGAGGAGACTGGAGCATAAACATGCTAATAAATTAAGTAAGAAACAGTTAAAAAGTAGCAGAGATGAGATTTCAATCCGAGACCCTGGCTTAAGCATTGGTGCTCTGTTGCTTTATTCTTGCAGTGCTTCTAAAAAGCATGTGGGGAGGTTTCTCTATACTTTATGCATAGACATGGAACTTACAGATTGTAGAGTTCACACACACTCCACTTTACCAGGTAATGCCAAACTTTCCCAATGGGTTGTTCCAATTTACCCTCCCACTAGCAGTGCATTTTCACAGTGCATTTCATTAATGAGAATTTTCATTAATGCACATCCTTGCCAACACTTGGTATCATCTGGCTTACTGAATTTTACAACTTTTGTGGGTATGGATGGGAATTTGATTGGAATTTTAATTTATTTTTCATGATTATTAATGCAGCTAAACATTTTGCATATGTTTATAGGAATTTTATGTTTTCTTCTCTGTGAAAGTCTTTTGTGTTTTTTGGCATTTTTTTTCCTTTTCCTATTTAAATGTCTGTCATTTCCTTATTGATTCATAGGGTTTTTATACTTTTGGAATAATATGCCTTTCTGGCTTATATGTATTCTAATATCTTCTCCTAGTTTATGGCTGGTCATTTTAATTTTGACCAACAGAAATTCTTAATTTTACTGTAGTTGAATTTGTATTTTCCTTCATGATATGCACTTTTTGTATTTTACCTAAAGTCATGTACCTATTTTTCTACATGGTGTTCTAATAATTTTATAGATTTTCCTTTCAATTATAAATATTTAAGCTTTATTTATTTTGTGTAGTAAGGTAGCAATCCATCTTTTCCTTACTCACCAGAAGCTCCCATTCTCTTACCAATTACCAATCCCATGGGGGTGGTGTGCATGCATGTGCATGTGTGTTTATGGATTCATGGCATTTATGTTTTCTGTATTACCTTTATTTGTGTTTATTATGTTTATGTTTATTTATGTTTTCTGTATATCTTTTCAAGAATTAATAATTTTCTTCACAAGGCTTACCCAGTTTTTGTTAGAATTATTTCTAGGTACTTGGTATATTGTTTTGTTGCTAAAGAAGACTGACATCATTTAGAAAGTTATATTTTCTGTTTATGTTGATGTATAGAAATACAACAGTATATTATATTTCTATTTAAAATATTTATATTTTGATTTCCAGCAACATTGTGATACTCTTACTAATACTAACAATTACCTGTAGATTATTTTGTGTTTTAGCTAGACAATTACATAATCTGAGAATAATGACTTGTTTTCTTCTTTTCCAATTGTGATAAATTTTCATTTTATTTTCTTCTCTTATTCTGATGATCAAAATCTCTAATACAATTGTGGTTACTAGAGGCTGGGAGAGGAAGAGGGGAAGGAAGGATAGGAAGAGGTAAGTTAGTGGTCACAAAATTACAGGTAGGTAGGAAAAATAATTCTAGTGGTGTGCAGTAGTGCTAGGCATCATAATTAACAATAATTGACTGTATGTTCTCAAATGGCTAGAAGAGAGAAGATCAAATGTTCTTATCGCAAAAAAAGGATAAAGTTTTTTGGTGATGAATATGCTAATTACCCTGATTTGACCTTTACAAATTGTATAAATTTATAGATATAACTCTGTACCCAATAAATATGTACTATAGATGTGTTTCAATTTAAAAATAAATAAGAAGAAAAGAATCTTTAATACAATGTTGAATAGAAGTGGAGATAGCAATCATTCTTGTGTCATTCCCAATTCTAAAGAAAACTATTTTAATTGTCACCATGCAGTAAGACATTTACTAAGGATTTTCATAATACTCTGAATCATATTAAAAACATGTCTTTTCTACTCCCATTTTGAAGATTATCATCAATGGATGTTGGATTTTATTGACTGATTTTTGTGCATTTATTGCAATTGTCATATCATTTTTCTTCTCAATCTGTAAATGTGGTTAATTATATTAATTGACTTTATAATATTACACTAACTTTACATACTTAAAATTAAGCAATATATTTTCTTTCCTCCAGAACAATTAATATAGGGTTACCAGATAAAATATGACACACAGCTAACTTTGAACTTTAGGTAAACAATGAGTATAAAATGTATTTTTATTTGTTAAATCTGCAACCTTAAATTCATGGACAAAAGAATTCTTTGACTCCTATCACTCCTCTCCTACCCCTGTGAGACCTATAACTTATACTGAGCCTGTTTCCACCCACCTACACACTAGACATTCTTACTTTATGCTGAGTGTTTTCTTAGATTTATTCACATATTTGCCAGTGTCTTTGTCCATTATTCTTTTTTTCATGTCAGATTTTTTCTGGGATCATTATCCTTCTTTCTGAAGTTTAGCTTTTAAAATTTAACTCTCCTGTTAAATCTCTGTGTCTGACAATGTCATTTTATCTACCCTCATTCTGGGGTGATATTTTTGAGAAGTATACAATTTTAAGTTGATAGTTATTTCATCTCAGCACACCAAAGATAATATTAAAGACATCTATTTTTCCTTGCTACTGTCGTGAAGTCAGCTACCAATATAATTGCCTTTCCTTTGGATGTAACCTGTTTTTTCTCCTTGGCTTTTTTAAAGACTTTTTTCCTGTTTCACAGTTTTGCTATGATGTGTCTTCTTGCAGGTTTATTTGATTTACACTTCTTAATATTCATCGACAATCTTAGAACTGAGGATTAGTGTTTTTAACACTCCGGAGCATTCTCAACTATTATCTCTTTCTACAGTCGCCTGTCTCTTTTTCTTTCTGCAATCTTCTTCTAAAACAATTAGATACTGATTAGCCCTTTTCTGTAGATGCCCCTTAACCTCTTTCTTGTTTTCCATCTCTTTGTCTCTCTAGACAGTTTTCTGAACAATGTCTCTTCCAGTTAACAATTTATTTCTGCAGCTGAATTTAATTCATTTATTGACTTTTCAACTTTAATTAGTATAGTACTTATTTCTTGAGGTTTTATTTGGTTCCTTTCCAAATCTGCGTGTTCATTTTTTCTGGGCTTTTTGTTGCTGGTGAAATTATCAAACTTCTTTTTTGTTTCTTTAAACATGTTAAATAAAGGGTTTTTTTTAGTTTGTTTTAAATAATTCCTTTTCATGATGTTTGTAAGCTTGTTTCTGCTGTTATTTCTGCAGATTTTTACTTACAGTGCCTTGTTTCCTTCTGCATTTTGTGATTTTTGATTGTGAGTTGTTTATCCTTGGAACTTTATCAATGGGAATTATTTGAGGGTTGTGTCTCGAGTGATTTTCTCCAGAAAAGTTGCATTTGTTTCTGCCACTTGTCCACGTCCTGTGCCAAACTAAATGACTGTAAATTAAATTTCCTTTTGAGAATTTAAAAATTTTATAGGATGCATGGTTTCATATTAAACAAAAATAAAAGCAAGAACAAAGCCCTAGTAAGCAGTTTCTAGCTATCTGGAGCATCTCATCTTAAATTACCCATACAGTGAGAGTGCTGGGCTGTGTCTTCTGTCCCTAACTCTATAAACCTGTCAGTTAGAATATCAAGGGCTCTTGGATTCAGCAGAAACTCTCAGGTAGATGCCAAATTTATTATTTCTTACGTCTCAGTGTAAGAAGTCATGCTTTAACTTTGTTTGGGAGCTTTTCTAATTCCTAACTTTCAAGCCCATTCAACAATGCATTTAAAAGAAAATATTATATTTTGTTTAGAATTTTAATTGATTCAGTTGAGATAATGATTCAGGGAATCAAATGAGCCATACTTTTAGAAACAGAAATGCATAACAATTTAATAATAATATTAGTCACAATTATAAGAGCTAACATTTGTTGAGTATTATATACAGGCAGTAAGTGTTATTTAATGTAATCTTTGCAGCAAATGTATAAGATCCTATTTTTATCCCAATTATCAGTGATAACATTGATAACATAACCTCATGTCATGGAGCTGGAAATTGTGACTCATGTTTGACTTTAAAGCCAGTAGTTGTAATGATTATGATATATCAAGTTTACCACCTCTGCAGTATCTCCCAGACAGTGTGGCAACATGAAAATGCTGTGCATTACCTTTGGGTAGGGGAATCTTTCAAAGGAAGTGTTCTTAGAACAGAGGCCAATAGCTTAAATCTACAGCCTTTTATATTTGGGATACATGCGCTCCTGAATGATTGCTTATTTGTCAAAATAAAGTTTTCTTTGTTGGTTTTGTATGTTTTAAAAAATTTCACAATATTATTTAAAAAACCCAAATTGGTGTATCTTCTAAAATGATTCCAAGAGTCACAGAGAGGGGAAAATAAATTCAGAAATAACATCGTTTGCATCTTGCATTGCAGCTTCTGGTTGTAAAATGCTTAATAGAACTGCTGATTGAGTAGGAAATAAGCTCAGTGTGTATTTCCATGAGATTTCTTTGAGGGAAAACCCATATTCTAAAATGATCGTTTTGAAGGTACTGCGCAATGATTTCATTCTTTACTTTATTAATTCCTTTAAGTAAAATTCTTTAATCTTAGATTGTTATCTTCATAGAATATGAATATACTTTTTTTGGGGGGGAGGAAATTTCCTAGCTGATGTGAGATGTTTGTCTTTTTGAAAGTATATATTATGAAGAATTTAACTGAAAATAATATCATAAACATACCACACTCCTGAATTAGCTAGCCCAAATAAAGTTGGAAAAAGTTGGTAATTAGTAATCTCTCACAGCAAGGAGAATATGAATGATTAGTTAACCTTTTGATGAACTCTTTTCATAGTCAATCAACCAACAGATTATGCAAAGTTTGAATTGAGCTTTTCCTCTTGCTTAAAAAGTCCACTTACATACTAAGAATTTTTTTATTATCCAAGTAATATTTTAATTCTAATGCATATCATGCTAATTTTTTTTTTTAATGAGACACTAACTTTTTTTTATCTCAAGTGAAACACATGGTTAGATTCTGGTTTGTTTCTAACCATCAGTCTAGGAAATTGAAGTGAGAAGAAACTATGCTTGTCCTGGCAGTTCTGGATTAACCAATTAGCATCTGATGCTTGGGATAAAAACATTAGCTATCAAGTCCGGGCTTGAAATACCTTTCTCACATCCATAATCAGACACAGCTAAAGAATCGTCTGTCCAATGATAATGATTTTCTATCGCTGTTGGCCTGGTTTGAATCCAATTGCTTCCCTGGAAGGACATTGCTGTTCATGACCTATTTCCTCTCCCCCACTCCATCTCCTCATGTTCACACTGTTTCCCTGCCATCTTATCTTTACTGGCTGCATTATCTATTTATTTAGGATTGTAGGAATCTTCTAAATAAATGATGATGTTTGTTCTTAAGATTGTCTTTTACTGATGCTTCTAAAATGTTTTGGTTCCTATCCCCTTAAGCTTTGGCTTTTAGCAGTTATAGTGAAACCTTTTCACCCTAGGAGGTTTCAATTGGCTTCATTACTTGCTCATTTAGAAGTGGTATTATTGTGTCGCTTTTTTTATTATAAAGCCATTTATTAGGTAGTCAAATTTTTAGTGAACTTTGAAATTGAGTGTGAAATGAACATTTTAAAAGTCCTTACCAGACTCTATATTTATTCATGAAGAGGTTTCCCCAACTAATTTTATTAAATGTATGTCCTTTTGCCTTTAAGAAAATAATTGTTCATACTGTCAAGTTGTTCTGAGAAGAAACATGTGTTGCTCTTACATGTTTTTCTGGAAAGAACACATGGATTGGATATAGTTATTTAGAGAAAACTGATTGGAGAAAATAGCCACTGTTGAAGCAGAAATATCGCAGACCTTTTAACCTTGGATCTTAAATTTTAGCTTATGTTTTAGGTGTTGTACCTATGCTGCGAGGTCTGTTTTATGGAATAGCAATGGAGGAAAATGCAATTCTGGAAAGAGATAATACCTGTAGTAGGATTTCTCAGGGCATCCTTATTTAGGTGGCTTCAGAGTGGTTGTCATGGATTTTCTTTCAGTACTGCCTGAGAAAGTGGAGGTGAGAACAGTCTTTTTGGATTGAGTACAATCTTTTTGATGAAAGAGAAATACTTCTGTTGACAGGTGGCTCTTTTCATCCTTAATCCAACAAAAGAATAGTGTTTATTAATTTAGGATAATCAGAGCACAAAACAGTATCAACCTTTGACAGGGAGAACTGTGAACAGTAAACTACATCACTTGATTTCTTCTTGAGTTGCACGAACACCTGCTGTTTCTCTGTGCATATTATTTAGTAGAACACTAGTTAATCTGTGCTGCCTTCTGCTGGGAAGTGGAAAGTGACCTTGTGTATGGTGGAAATAGAGGTGTGAGCAATTTATTCCATTCTCATCATTTTGCTTCCTTGAGTTGGTGACAAGCAGCAAGTTACCTGACTTTAGCTAGAAGAATAGATTCTTAACACACATACTGAAAGACGCATCTCACAACAGATTCATTGTAGGGAAAATAGAGTCTAGAAGACATTTTAACATTGTTTACCTTTTTTTCCCCTTCTACAGCTGTGGGGATGACAGTGATCACTGATATTTTTTCCTTTTGGGAAGAATTAGAAAACAAAATACTTTTAAAATATGACATGGCATAAATAGGGCTCTACCTTATCATCACATTATTCCAAACAAGTATTTAACTACATCACACAAATTGTCAACAGAGTGCCTAAAGACTACATAAACAGAGACCAAGAATATTGACTAAGAGGCCAAAACAGAAATAGTAAAACTCTTACAAGTGAATGCACTAAATTTGTTGCTTTTTTAAAATTTGTTTTTTAATCAGGAATCTCTGAAGGTGAATGGATTTTGTTTATGTTAGTTCAGATTTTGGAGGAAAACCAAACTAAAGACCAGATTTAGGTACATGAGTCAAAAGAAGTTAGGACAGGGCAAATGATCTGGAAAGAAGGGGCAAAAGGTGAAATTAAGAAAAAAAAAAAAAAAGCTTGAAAGTGATGTTGTCTGACTTTGGCTAGTTGTTTGTATTCTCTGAGCAGTGGTGATCCCTGAGGCAAGGACTGGTGATGGGAAGTTTCCATTGGGTGCAGGTGATAAAAGCCAGTTTTCTTTTTCTTTCTTTTTTTTTTTTTTTAAATCACTGTCCACAGGCAATTCTAAATGATGTCTGATAGAGTTTGAATGTGTTTTCCCTGCCAAAACTCAAAACTCATGCAGAAATCTGATCCCCAATGTGGCAGTGTTGGAAGCTGTTTGAGTCACGGGTGTGAATCCCTCATGAATTGATTAATGCTCTCCCCAGGGGCGGGGGGCCTGAGTGAGATCTCACTCTATTAGTTCCTGTAAGAGCTGGTTGTTTAAAAGGCCCTGGCACCTCCCTGCTCTCTCTCTTGCTTCCTCTTGCCATGTGACCTGCTGTATCCTCCAGCTGCCTGCCTCTTTCCACCATGAGTAGAAGCAGCCTGAGGCCTGCACCAGATGCAGCTGTCCCAGAATTGTAAGCCAAATAAACCTCTGTTCTTTATAAATTACCCAGTCTCAGTATCTCAGTATTCTGTTACAGCAACACAAAATGGACTAATACAATGTCCATGATAAAATATTCCTTACCAAAGGGGCGGGTTAATCCCACCTGTCTCCATCCTGGTATGCAATCTCCTTTTCTATGCCTCATTGCAGTGGCCTTGGCAGCAGAAGCAGTGCTGGATATTCATAATGGCACTGCTGAATTTAAAGAATTGCCTTTCTATATTAATGATAAAAATGACAACATGACAAAACAACAATAAAAACAGGGAGTGTTTATTGAGCCGATTTAATATTCCAAGCACTTCACATAAATAATTGCATTTCTCTTCACTACAATCATAAAACCATTACTACTGCATTTTTCAGTTGAGGAAATTGAAACTTTGAGAAATTAAGAAATTTGTCTCAGGTCATATAGTCTGTTGATGTAAGAGCTGAAATTCTTGTCACGTTCTCTCTGACTTGAGATCCCACATTGTTTTCCATTATGAACACACTGCCCACACTAACTTTACTTGGTTATCTTTGGAGAATGCTTTTTTTTTTTTCCTTTTTGTCTTTTTTACTGACCGGTAACGAAATCGCAACCCTCGGTGTCGCGCCCACACCGGGGACCGGCAATGGGATCGCAACCCTCGGTGTTGCGCCTGCACTGCGCTCAGCCAGTGAGCGGGAACCGGTCTCCACATGGGATCCGAACCCTTGGGGGGAGCGCTGCTGCGCTCCCAAGCGGCGCACTCTCCAGTGCGCCACCGGGCCAGCCCTGGAGAATGCTTTTTAATGAAACTTTGGAAATATTTACGTTCTTTCTCTTTTACTCCTATTTCCCTCCCTTTTTTCCTTTCTCCTAAGAAGGGCTTTCATGGTCTCCTTACCTCCTCTTGACTCCTTTGGCAAATCTCTCCAGCTTGCTCTAAGTTAGGTGTGGCCTTCTTGACAGATCCTGTAAGGCATGTGCAGCAGTTTGGGGAATAGACATGTAATCCAGCACTTTCTAACCTGTCCACATGCAGGTTACGTAGAGGCAATGATGAAAATGGGTCTACAGATAGAATATAATCTAATTTACTCTTGTTAATTGTGACAGGTCTGATGTTCAGTCACCAAGAGCACCTTATTGCTGAATTCCAGTGCTCCCAGTGGAATTCCATTTGAATGGAAAATCAGCACCAAGGAGGATGGAAAAAGGCTGTTATTACTTTTCCTTCTTTATCACTATTAAGGGAAGTAAGCAGAAAAATGCTAGCATGAATTTTATTCCCTCTGACCATTTTTTGAACCACAATATGATCAGTGGTCCCTAAAGAATATAATAGGCTAAACTGCAAGTATGGGCCATTCTTTAGCATCAATTTGAATCGCAATGGATTATGCAACTATGAACAATGATTAAATAGTGATTTTATAATGAATATTTGATGTTACTGAATAATCATTTAAAATTTAATTTTGCATATCTTAAAATACTCTACATAATTAAGAAGATTGGATAACTTAGTTTGCATTTCCTAAAGCTGGTAAGATAGAATCTTATCCTCCATCACAATAATGATTATTCAAAATTAGTTTTAGTTTCTTCCTAATATTTAACCATGACTATTTTAGTCTTTACAAATGCAAAAATCCAAATCCCTGTGCTGTCAGTATCATCTGAGCCCAATTATTCTCAATGATGGTGCAATCAAAATGCATAACCAGATGAAATGGTGGGGGATGGGGGGGAATAGCAGTTCCTAATGGGTATAGAAAACTGCACTCTGCATCCAAGGCTATATGTTGTGATGCAAAAAGCAATTTAAAAAAGGCAAATATATTAGTCAGTTTCTGTTGCTTATAACAATATTCCTGAAACTGGGTGATGTAGTCAGCAATGAAATTTATTTCCTATAGTTTTGGAGGCTAGGAAGTCCAAAGAGCATGGAACACATCTGGTAAGGGCCTTTTGGTGGTGGTTCTATGGCAATGCAGGGTGTCACATGCTGAAATGGCTGAGCAAGAGAGCTAACTTGCTCATTGCTCACTTGCTTTCCTTGTAAAACCATCAGAACCATGCCCATTACCACCCATTAAACCATCAACTTATTACTCTATGAATGGATCAATCCATTCACTGGGGCATGGTCTTCATAGTCTGATTACCTCTTAAGACCCCCACCTTTTAATTACCATAATAGGATTTCCCACCCTCTTAACTCCATCATGGTGGGGATTAAGTTTCTAATACATGAAACTTTGGGGACACGATTCACTACATAGCAGCAACTAACCAGTGTAATTCAGATACACAATTACTTAGTAACTGATGTTGTTAGTATCTAATTACATGAAGTGTAACCTTTTTGTTATTTTATAATACAAAAGATGATTAGACCAAATGCAATATTTTCTTGAAGCTGTTTTTGTCTATATCTATATCTCTATCTATGTCTATATCTATGTATCTGTCAATTATATCTATCTGCCTGTCTACCATCTTTCTTATCTAGGGTTTATCTATCATCTATGTATGTATGTAGGTAGGTAGGTATGTATCCCTAGTACTTGGTTAAAATGCTTCATATAGAAAACAGGACTATATACCTTTACTATGGGCTACATACAGAACACTAAAATGAGAAAAAGAGGTAGGAATTTTTGTAAAAATGGAGTACATATTTCTATGTACTATTTGCAGAAAAAGACACATATACTTGAAAGAAGGAGAATGAATGCAGACTGTCAACCTGGAAGCCACATAACTTCATTGATTCCTTATTTCAATGTGAATTTTGAGGGTGGGAGACACTGTTTTCCTCCTCATTTTTCCATGTAGATGGTCTCTGCTATCACAGTACTGCTGCTTCCTTTCCTGACCCATCACTCACTCCTCCTCACTGATTGCAGACTGGGGGGAAAACCAGCCCAGCCCTTTCCTTCTATTTTTAGGAGTCATTTCCTCCACTTTTGTTCTTTGCTCTTGTGCACTCCAGTGAACTCCTAGGGATGGGAAAAGCCTGCAGTCCTGCGTATCACTGGCTGTGTGAGTCTGTCTACTTCAGGGATAAAGTGTTAGGAAGCCTTTGGATGTAGGTTTAATGCCACATTCTGTAATCTGCTTTATCAGTAAGAAAGCTGTTATTTAAATCCCCATCTGTCTATTTCCTGTGATTTATTTTTTAATCAGTTCTGAACCTAAGAAGGGTATTATTTACTGACCTCATAATATCCTAAAGGTGATGCTCAAGTCCCTGGACTTCCATATGTTTCTATAAAATGTAGAAAATAAGATCATCCTGTTGTAAATTCAAACGAAAGTATGACTGAATTACAGCCAAACACCATTGCATTTTTAAACAAAAATTCATTTAAAAATCTCTAACATATGGACTAATTAAATATCAAAGTCAAAATCTAAAATAATTTCATTTTGGTATTCTTCATCCTGATCAGAAATAGAGAAATCATTCAATTTCAGTATATAAATTGCGTGACTTATTACCTCAAAAGTAGTGATTTAGGCTTTAACTATATTGTCATTCATTGTATACATTGAACATTCAAAAGATACGCTCTTATTTAAGTCCTTTCCCATCAGTTCAGCTTTGTTTCACTTCTCTAATACCAACTAATCTATAAATTATTGCATAATATTTATGTATGGAAAATTCCAAACAAAAAGGAGAAATGGTTTCAAGGGTTTTATATGGATTCAATTTTAGGTCAAATAGTATTTGACCTCTTGAGAAGGACATTTTACAATACATGTTTTACATCTTACAATATTTAGGGAGCATAAAACAACCTTATTAGTCTTCTCATCTCATGAAATTTCTTCTTCAACGTTGTTGCCTATTTTTAACATTCTGGCAACATATTGAAAATTTCACTTCTTTGGTCAAAGATTTGATAAAGTTGAGGAATAGGGTTGCCTTGCCTTTCAATTTATTATATATTTAGCATTTCTCCCAGTAAAGAGAATCCCTAAGATTTCCAGATTTTCTGTTTTGGTTTACCAAATTGAAATGAGTTCTGCCACAAGAAATCTGCAACAAAACTATTGGAGTGAATTAAAGTGCTCTTTAGAACACTTGAACTTAATCTGAAGGCAATAAGGATCCAACCACTACATTACCAGATGGCTTCAGGCCATGAATGCACAATCCTTGCTAAAGTGTTTTTAAGTATTTTTTTTTCCTGATGGTTAGGTCTAGGAGCAAACAATTGATACTAGTTAATTGAAATCCTTGAGTAGCATTTTACCTTAAGTTTAAATCTCTAAGCCTGGAGTCAGCAGGTTCCCGTTAACTGGCAAGAGAGGTAAAAATTTTAAAGAGATACATTGTAAACTGTGTTTTGGGGTAAAAACAAGAGACAAGTCAAGTCTAAATATGAAGTATTCTGCAGATTTGTAGGTAGAAATTAATTTTTCTTGAGTTTTTAGGCTATCTAAATGTGTACTTTGTGAGATTCATATTTGATTGTTGTTGCCATAAATGCCAAATTTTCACAAAATAGTAATATGGTTCCTGACCACAAAAGAACTGGTGATTATGATCATCCATTAGGAATTTCCTTTTGTTCATCCTTTGAATTATTTATTAGTACCTATTTTCTTACAGTGACTATTTGACTCTCACCACACTCAGTGTGTTGCAGAAAGAGCAAAAGCTTTGGAATCAAACAGAAGTAGGGTATGTCTGGCACTACTGAGCCATGGGATTTGGGCAATTTCCTCTTAACTGCTCTGAATCTCAATTTTCTTGGCTGTTAAATAGAGCGACGAATAAATGCATCACAGAAAAGTTGTGAGGATTTAAGAAATTATTTGAAAAGTCCTTAGCAAAGTCTATATCATGAAGTAGGTGCTTAATACTTTTAAAAATAATAAAAGTCTTGTATTCTCAGTGAAGGCATCTTATGCTTAGGGAAAGGAACTGTGCTGCTTTTTTAAAATGTAAGAATAAATGTTTGCTGCTAGTGCTGTTGACAAATTCTCTTCATGAAGATTTCTTTCCTGGCATAGTCAAGGCTCTTACAAGGGTTTTCAGTGACTGAGAAGACAATACACATCAGATTTTAGAGTAGCCTTGTGCTCTTTGATTTGGCTGCTTTGATTCTAGATGAAGAGAGATGAGGCAAAGAGTCAGAGAAATTTTCTGCTTCATGAGTTTTGGGCTCCCTCTGTGCAGCCTGGAGACCACAGTTCCTGGACACCTTTCCCTAGAGGATGATGGTTACATTCCACTAATTAAAGGATGAAGTTTCGAAACAAGAAAGAAGAGATACATCACGTTAGGCACGTGGGCATCAGCAGGTGGCAGACACAGAACTTTCCTGCGGTTTGGGGGTATCTTCCTCAGAATCCCCCCTTTAGTGATGCAGGCAGATGAGATCACTAGTGGTGGCGTCCTTACAACCCTGAAACTCTGGATTTCCTAAGAGAGTTCAAAATGTCTAGAGTGGCACGTGTTTTTCTGATCAAACTTTAATGGATACCTAGTACAGGCTTCTTTCTATTTAAACAGCTGCCTTAGGAGACTTATTAGCCATTTTTATGAGCAAGCAAACTAAACCCAAGCCTGGAGGGTATACTGAAATTCATTTGAAAGACAAGGAAAACTAACAACTTCAGTTTTTTTTTTTTTTTTTTTTTTTTTTTTTTTTTTTTTTT
>NW_007726551.1:272666-279092 GCF_000696425.1 Galeopterus variegatus
TATTGCACAAGGAAAAATAGTAAAGTAAACTCAACTTCTTTTTTTTTTTTTTTTTTTTTTTTTTTGTCTTTTTGTCTTTTTTCCGTGTCTGGCAACGGATCGCAACCCTCAGTGTTGCCCCCGTACCGGACCGGGGACTGGCAACGGATCGCAGCCCTCGGTGTTGCTCCCGCGCCTCGCTCAGCCAGTGAGCGGGAACCGGTCTGTATGTGGGATCCGAACCCTCGGGCGGGAGCGCCGCCGCACTTCCCAAGCGGCGCACTATCCAGTGCGCCACCGGGCCGGCCCAACAACTTCAGTTTTGAGCAATTGTTCGGATGGTAATGTCTTGTATATAGAAATAACTAAGTGAAATCTTGAATGAGTTAATTTACTGAAAATAGTGTTTCAGACTTCTATATCTTCTGCTTTCCCACCAACTAATTTTTAGTGAAAATAAAAAAGAGAGTGAAGAAAGTTAATAATTGTTTTGAGAAATTTATTTTGGTAAACAGAAAGAAAAGAGATCCAGGAATTTTTTTTGAGTGGGAGACATTTGAGTGCATTTTTGTAAAAATTTTGCAAATATTGTGAATATTTACTTATATAAAACATCCTAGGCTTTCCCGGGAAATATAGATCCATGGGATAAACAACAACAACAACAACAGTTGATTTCAGTAATTCTTTTTCTGAGGTTGTCAAGTAAAATTAGAAATCAATTAATATAAGAATATCCATATGAATTGTACTGCTGAATTAGATATCCATATCCAATAGCCATGCAATTTCAGGCTGACTTTCTACCAGACTTGAGGATACAGAGATTAATCCATCAAAACCTCTAATTCCGGAAGCTACAATCTACTGGTAATTTTAGGTGTATTAACTAACATTAACTGTAGATTCTAGTATCATATTTATGAAAGTGTTCTTAGAATCTATTATTTGATGGTAATGACAGTTTTGATGTTATCACAAAATTAAAAAAAAACATCTAATTCACTAAAATTGTTCACATTATGCAAAATTTTTTAGATCAATCCAAGATTTAAGCAAATTTTATAGAATTGTAAAATTAATATGGCTAAGGTATGTTGCAGAGTTGGTCAATACGAGCCGGTGAGAGTACCTGCTTCCATTATACCCATTGTTTCCAGTCCTGGCCTAGGTCTCACAACAGCTGTCTAGGGAGCTGAGAGTATGTGTCATATAAACCCATGTTCATTTAAGGGTTCATGCCTAATAAGGTCTTACGTAAGTTTATAACACTTCATAACACTTATGTACATAACATAAATCCATTATTTTATTTGTTTCTCAAAGTCACCTTGTGAAATAAGCAAGAAAAATATCTTTACCTCCATTCTAAAGATGCAAAGGTCAAAGTACGTCAATGTCATAGCTAAAATTATCCAGGAAGTTTTAGGCAGAACTGAGGCTAGAATCTAAGCACATTGACCTGTAGCCTAGGGTTCTTTCTAGTGTCATTTGAGCAGTATTAGTGGGCTTATTTTGAGGTATTTGGAACCTCAAGTCAGAGAATGACACAGCTCTCACAGACAATATTAATAATAAGAATGATATTACTAGCAGAAAATTATTGCAGGCACTGTGAAAGATATGAAGCCCTATATTCCAGATTTTCTCACAAACTGTATTTCATATCTTTTTGTTTGGCCAAGGCTGTGCTATTAGCTCTTCATTGTTGTCAGAATGAACAACTTCAAAGAGACCATCAACCACCTGGCAAGGTTTTTCCCTCAACACTGATCTAGTGAATGGATGCCAGCTATTTGCACCATCTGTTAGGCATGAGTCATTGAAGTAAAGAGGAGTGGACAGCTGGTGCTGTCAGCTTTGAAATGCCACTTACAGGGGGAAATACCAGAATTCACATCAAAAGGCATCAAGACAAAATACCCTGCTAGTTCAATAAAAAGATGGGTTAAATATGGTGGCATTTCTGATGAAAGTCTTCTCTTTCCAGACAATTAGGCCCTCTTTTATCTCTCCCAGCCTCTTTAAGGAAGGTTTTATTGTCCCATATGAAAAAGATATGAGCAGAGACTTTTCAAGTGAGACTGCTTTAAGAAATTGAGGAGAAATAATAATTTATTACATTATGTCTTCTTAGTCCATGGGCCTGCAAGTAGAGCATCTAAAACTTTTACTTGATTTTTCATTAGAGGTAGAGTTATCCATTTATAACTGTATTCATTCATTTATTCATTCACTCATTCACTGAATGCCTACTGTACTCCATGTGCTCATAGATGAAAGAGTAATAATACTATTTTTTGAATGTCTTTCTCGTGCAGTGTGCTTTAAATATGGTATTTTATTTAGTACAAGAATCCAATGGTACGATAATTATTATCTTATTTTTCTGTGAGGAAACTGATGCATAGAGAGGAGTAGTAATTTGCCCAAGGTTGCCAGATAATAAGTGAAAGGCTAAGGATCAAAATCCTGGCATATATTTAAAATTGATTACAAGCACATGATATATGAATGTCTCCCTTTCTTTTTCTCCATGGAATGTACAGAAAGGTTCTTAATTATTTTAGGAATCTCCAGACATGGGACAAAAGTAAATATTAAACAGAAGACAGGGAGAATCTGTCAGTGCCAATAGTCAGATGGAACAAAAGTCTCAGACAAAGTTATTCTGGGATGATGCTATTCATTCAAATTTCAGAATTTTCCCTACTTGGTTATTTCCACACATCAAAGTTACTTGAAACTGTGAGAATTGTAAGGAGATTAAAAAAAAAAAAATAAAGAAAGTCTAAAAAATGCCAAAGAGATTTGTTTTCTGGCTGTTTAAAATACTCCTTTTGTCTATTTCTTTTTAATGCACATTCTAAAGGGTCCAAAATGAATTTTTAAAAAATCCTTTATAAGAGTAGCCTAGAATAACTTGTTATAAATCTAGTCTATGATACAATTAATATTGACATTGGTTTATAGACTAGTCAAACATCATAAAATTATAAATTGAATAACATTTCTCTCTTTGGTTATTGCTTCCTTGTTAAATTGGCAGGATACATTTGGAGAGAAAACTTTAGCCCTTTGGCTGACTTAAGAACCATGAATTTGCTAGTGAGGGTGCGGAGTAGTGGATGGTCTCATATATTGCTGTTATGGATTGGTAAGAACTTTCTGGTAAACAGTTCATAATCCACAATGTAAAATTCACTTCTACAAAATTATCTAAAGGAAATCTAGAGATTTTTGTTATGAGAAGTCTTATTTCAAAATTATTTATGATAATAAAAATAGATAAAACATACATGTTCAACAAATCAAAAAGATGAGCTAAATTGTTTATTCATATGAAAGAATATTATTAAGCAATGGAAATACTTTCAAGGAATTTTAATATCATACCAAATATTTATATATGATTTAATGTAACAATTCAAAATACATAATGTTAAATTCAGCATACTCTTAATATATCAAGCAGTAGTTCTCAGAGGAGTGTCCACACCAGCAGCATTATCCTCACCTGGGACATTGTTAGAAATGCAAACTCTTGGGTCTTACCTCAGACTTACCTCTTCAGAAACTCCAGGGGTGGAGACAGGTGAACTGTGTGTTAAGCACTCTGTGAAGTAAATTATGAGAAAAATACTAGAAGATAATGAGCCAAATAATTCACTGTGATAAATTACTGTAATTATCACAAGACTTACAGATGATTTCATGTTTCCCCCCGATGTTTGCAAGGTTCTATCCAATTCATAGATATCAGTTTAACCATTAGAAAACTATTTTATTTTAGAAAATTTAGATAATGCAAAAAAGCAGAAATCGTCTATCATTCCACTGCGTTGAAAATTCTAAAAATTAGTAACTGAATATTCCCTCTCTACTTCTCAAATTTCACCCTTCAGAAGTAAGCACAATTAATAAAACATATCCTCTAATCAAATTTTTTAGTTAAAATAAAATCTTGCCAGACATAAAGAGGTGGCCTTTTAAAAAAATAATGTAAATGGACATCTTTCCAGGTCAGTAGATTATATCTACTGATTTTTTTATTGCACACTTAATATTCCGTAGTAAGATTATGCCATAATTTATACTACCATTTCATTTTGATGGCTATTTAAACTATTTTCAATTTATTGCTCCTATAAAACAATGCTGCAATGAAAATTCTGTGTCTTTATGGCTTTCATAGTAATAGTTTGAAACATAATTGATGAAAAATACCCAATATTCTAATACATGAAATTATTTGTTCAACAAGTATCTACTTGCTACTGTGAAATGTTGGCTTCTCTTGTTTTCCTTTCATAGAGTTTTACAAGTTTCTTATGGAGAAGAAGTGGGTTGATCTGCATTGACAAGGGGCTCTGTAATATGAAAAACCCTGTATGCAAATAATTAACTTATATGAAAATAAATAAATTTTATTAATTCCATTTACCATACTTCTACTAACATAAAAACTAGTCATTGTGAAAGGGCAAACAGAAAGACTATACAATCCTGTTAGCATTCTTGTATTTATTAATACCACCGTTAAGATTAAAAATGATGAGTTCAATCACAGGAAAATCAAACCCTAGATAAAAAACCTCATATCTAAATTCATTAAACAATTGCTTGGAAGAAGGGAATTTCCTGGAAGAATTTATTTCCTAAGAAATATAGTAATTTTAAAGGAAAAATTCTTTCAGAAAATGAAAATATATACTACTCAGTTTAGAGGACTTTTGTTAACTTAGCATAATTGTCTAGTATACCACATTCTTATAATCTCATCTCGGCTGTTTTTGCCTAGGATTCTCAATTAATAATATTTCTTGTTAAGTATTTTAAGAGTTGACACAATATACTTGATACAGTTTATAATACAAGCTCATACTTTATAGGCTATTCTATTCTATGTGACATCTCATAATAAAATATCATTGCAAAAAATTGTACAAATATATACTTGTAATATAAAAATCTTTCCAGGCAAATCTTCTTATAACAAAATTTCATTTTGTGTAATTAAAAGTTCTATTAAAATATTTAAGCCATCTTAATTCTATCATTTCAAATGGTATTTAGCTTATAAATACTCTAGTTTAAACCAAAAATGCCTTTATCTTTGGGTTATATTAAAATAAAAACTATTTTTTCATCATAAAAATTAAACAGATTGAAAATGCAAAAATAAAAGCAAAACTGTCATTTTACCATCATTAATCTTATACTACCTTTATTTTTTTCAAAAAACAACTTTTAATTTTTTAGTTTCAGTTAATGAACAATTTTGTACCCTAGTTTTTTCTTTATCTTCAGGGTATAATTTTCCTGGCATACTGGTTTATAGTACTCATAAGACAACTTTTAATTACTGCAAATGTCTTATTATGTGTTTGCTTATCAGTAGCCTTAGTCATTTCTTTATTGTTGGACAATAATTTTGTGTTCCTTTTTTTACTCATAAATAATTTTGAGATGAAAATGCACATGTATATGTTATTTTACCCATTATAAGTTATTTTCTTATGATATACTGCTCGAAGTTAAATTTCAGGATTAAATGGATTGAACAGAGAACATTTTTACTTATCTTTTATTTTAACAGTATAATACCAATTAAATTTAAAACTCAGAATAAAAAAAATCCACTGTTGAGAATCAAACTGTTACATCTATTATCTATCATCTATCTATCTGTTTTATTCATATGATATACATGGGTATTTCAAAAAGTTTGTGGAAAAATAGAATTCAGAGATAATGCGAATCTTTCCATGAACTTTTTGAAACACTCTCTTATTTGGCAAATACCCAATATTGACTATATAGCTTAGTACTGAATCTTGAATATATGAAATAATAAAGCCTATATAGGAAATTTGATACACAGACTTGGGCATTATAGAACCAGTCGTTTTTCATGTGTGAACATTTTACCATAAATAAGCATTCCAGAGAATAAAGAAATTTCCATGTGGTGGCATGTGGCCCAAATCACCAGTGCTTTGTTATTCCTGTTACAAATACTTCTCTATGACAAGTGATCCTATTCAGTGGTTTTATGCCTGTTCACTTTTACTAGCCATGACCAAATACTCATATGCTGCTTGCATTCAAGGAAGGGAGATGAAGTAATAAAGTTTCTAACAAATTTTTATGTTGACAAAATTAAGTAATAATTAATATCAATTTTCTTTTTCCCTCTTTCCAACTGTAGGTACCCTGATTACTCAAAAACAAAATACGACAAAACAAAATAAAAAACAAACTATGCAAACCATACACCCATGCACACAGTACCCTAAAACATTGTCTAGGAATAAACCAAAGGATCCAGCAATAACTCGAGAAGAAAAGAGTACAAGGTGATGAGTTCATTATACCTTTTTCTTTCCCAGTTGGATCCAAAATATTCCTTTTTTTTTTTTTTTTTTTTTTTTTGTCTTTTTTTAC